>NC_135666.1:39262820-39532417 GCF_964188315.1 Podarcis muralis
ATAATTACTGTATTACTGGAGTTTGTTAAATAGTGGTGTGTGTTTTTTTTAGTTTCTGTAGCAAGCTTGTGCTTCAAAAGGGTAGGAATAAAAGAAACATTTTTTTCAAACCGTAGCTTGCTTTAAAGCTAGGATTGGGATTCAGAATTTGGTAACTTGAAAGTGGACTTTGCCTTCCACACATCTATGACTTATGTGGTTCATCTACCTAACTATGGGTTAAAACTGTAGATTTGTTTCCTAACGTTTTTCTTTTTATGATAAAGTGGTATATAAGTATTTTTAGAAATAAAGTTAGTTTCTTTCTTCACTATCTCTTTCGTATTATTACTCCCATTAGTGGTTCAGCATGGTGTGAACTCCAAATATTACTTATTAACATGCCTTGGCTGATAATTATTTTGCATTGGAGTGTCATCCATATTTACAGCCACGTCTGATGTGTGTTTACTTGGAAGCAAGTCCTACCAAGTTCAGTGGGAACAGGAATTTTAAATGAACTAAGGTTTGGAATTTATTCAGAATTTGTTTATTGTTCAAGGTCACCTTCATACATATGCAAAAAATTTAAAAGCCCTAGATGTGCAATTTTAAACATGATATTGATTATGGATATCCATATTGAAGTTTATGCAAATACTTGCCCTATAGACATGCAGCATAAGCAAATAATATGAGTTTTTTGCGTCAGCTGTTACTTTCCATTTAGTTGAGCACAACTGTATTATCTATTTTACAGTTGGCATTCTTTTTGAAGTATGTGGCTGCCAATACAAGAGTTTGGCAAAAAACTTGTGTAAGTTAGTGGCACTAAAGTAACTGCTTCCTTTAGTATAATTTTAACATCATAAATGTGGATTCTTACTTATTGAAACTAATCTTTGTTTAATGGTGCTTCTACCTGCCAAGTACACCTGGAGCTCCTGAGTTATATACTAAAAACTGATGTTGAAATGTAGGTGCAAATATGATAATAAATGCCTGCTTATGCAAATAATGTACTGTTGTTTAAGCAGTGCCCACCATACTGGCATTCTGAGCCTCTTCCCTCAGTGTAGTCTATTACATTTCTATGAACAGTGGCTAGGCTTGTTGAGAGCTGGAGTAAACAATTTTAATCTTACGAAAAGTATGGGCTTGCAAAAAACTACAGTGCTCTGCTTTGGTAGCAGGCTTTAGGATTTGGCTGTAGTGTTCCAGTTCCAGCAGAAGTCACCGTTTTATCCATTGTGGAACCTGACCCTTGGTTTGTTGCTAGGCTTGGCTGCGTATGTAAAATCATAAGAACTGTCACCACTTTTTAGGGACCCTGTGCTGTGCTCGGGATTTGTAGTAAGAGGATTTCTGCGTTCAAAGGGCTGGCTTGTGTGCTACTTCTCTGTGGTAGACCGCTTCTGTGTTGCAATTTTACATGCCCCATCTGTAACCCTTAGAGTTGTTTTACCACGTGGGCACTCCTGATTGCAACAGGAGTTTTCAGTGCAGCACTTTATGAAACTAAATGGCAAATGGAACCTCATTTGATCATTCTTAGAATAGTGCTTTATCTGTGATGGTGTTCATCTGGCTGAAGCTAACACAACCATTTAGGAGTGGGATGTTGCACGACAAACTTCAACTCTGTTCTGTATATTGAAGTTTTATGCATATGTTACTGATGGTGACGATGTTATACAATATGGTTTGTTTGTTTAATTAATTGGGAGTCCCTACTTTTGCTGTATACAAGTGCTCTGCTTACATTTACATTATCACTTTTTAAAAGCTGGACAGTGAGTCTGGCTTGATGAATGCTGTTAGCAAACTGGAAAGTCTTTTGCTTTCTTAACCTGTTACTGGCTTAGCCCTCCCTTCCTCCCACTTCCAGATGATTTTGGCATGTAGGACAGCTTGCCTGCATAGCCTGCTGGATTGGGCAAGCACCACTTCTGCACAGAGATCCTGTGCATAGCAAACAATATTTCTAGCTCTCCGCGCATTTTGGAAAAGCAGCAGCAAGAATATTTTTTCTGTTCATGCTTTTTCCTTCCCCCTACTTTAAGTTAGGGTATGTTCTCAATTTCTGCTGGAGATAAATGCCACAAAAGGCAATGCATTAGTAACATTTATAATCCAGTAACCTATTAAAGCTTCACTTTCTCATTATAACACAGTTCCTGCATGTTTTCTTTCGGAGTAGTTTTTAAAACAAGCAGTTAGGAAGGAGATGTCTTTGCCTTAAAAAATATAACAAAAATATTTGTTATATCCTTCCCCTTCCTCCAAGTTGCTTGAGGTAGCAGATGTGGTTCTCCTCTCTTTTTCCCCATATAGCAACAATCGTGTAAGAAAGGTTAGGCTGAAAGGTAGTGACTCTTTCAAGGTAACTCAGTGAGCTTCATTGGGTGAGTTGGGATTCAGAGCAGGGTCTCCCCCAACCTTAGTCTGAAACTCTTAGCACCTGTACTGCATTGGCATTCTTGTTTTTACTCCAACCACGGAGTTAGAAATTATAGTTGAATTGACATTTTGATTGACTAACAGCACATCTGAATGTACATACCATTTACATGTGAGAATCCTAGAAGTGTAGAGTTGGAAGGGATCCCGAGGGTCATCTAGTCCAACCCCTTGCACTGCAGGAATCCTAACTAGATCATACATGACAGGTGGCCATCCAATCTTTGCTTAAAAACCACCAGTGAAGGAATGTCAACCACCACCTCTCGTGGGAGTCTGCTCCACTGTTGGACAGTTAAAATAGAATTTGGTTATCCCAAAGGAACAATACTAAGGACACTGAAAGTAGAAACTTCTGAAATGGAATAATGACATCTTTTTCACAGATTATTTCATCATATCTCATATGTATGTATGTATATGACTATAAAGCAGGAATAGGTTACCTGCCAGATGATGTTGGACTAGCAGATTCCTACATCTTTGACCATTGGGCATGTTCATTAAGCCTGTTGAAAGCTGGAGTAAGCAACACCTGTAGGGGCACAGGTACTTCATCCCTGCTGTAAGGTAACATGTTAGGATTGCTTTCCCCCTTTTGTTATATGTACAGTACTAGGACAGATAGACAAATTAGAAGTACCATTTTCTTTCTTTTCTTTCTTTATCCTAAAAAACCCCATGATAGTAGCTTCTATGGCCCAAGGTGTAATGAACAGAGCACTCCAGAACTTGGGCTCCTTTTCCATATTGATCTGGGAATGGAGGTGGGGAGAAAGGAAAATGCCCGGAAGAAAATGACCAACAGTTTTTATTGCTAACAGTTGTTATCCACACTCAGCCCTAAATGCTTATAATCACTAGAACAACTTCATCAGCTCTTTGATATATAAAGAAAGTGCAAATAATTTATTGCAATGTGTCAAGCTGGCTTTGTTGTGGCACTATGTTACAACAAAACCAGGAGTTGAATGACTCAACATAGTCTTCATTTGTTTTAAGAGGAATTGTTTAGTCTGTGCAAAAATATATAATGCTATCACAAAGGACAGGAATTCATCAAGTTGGTTGTCAGCCTCTGTTTAGACTGGACCTAGCCCTCCAATAGGTCTTGCTGTTGTTACTTGGAGTCCTTCTTTGTTTATACAACAGCCACCTAAACCTCAGGAAACAGAAAAAATGTTTCCAAAACTACATACTTTTCAAAGTAGTAAAAAAAGAAAAGAAAAAAGAGCACACCAAAAAACCAAACCCAGATATAGAGCAAATATTTTATGTTAGCATTCATCTCAGGTTCAGAAACAAGTTAAATACTGTAAGACTGTCCTAAATGTATATATGACATAAAATATTTCATTGCTAAAATACAACTTCAGACCAGTAAACGATATTTACCGATACTTGTGATGCATTTTATAGGTGTTTAGCAAGAATGTAAGGCAAAGGATTAGATCTGGTTAAAAAACTCAGTTGACATTTTAAGGTTGCAGTCCTGTACATGTTTAGTCTTGGGGTAAGTCCCATGGAAGTCTGTGGATCTAACTTTTGCACCCAAGATTTCCTAAAGCTTTTTTCAGATGATAACAAATAAAATGACCAGGTAGGTTTATTAGTGTGTTGGTACTAATTCAGATATAGTGGAAGCCAATGTACAAGGAGGTGAGTCCTATCGTCTTATGAAAGGGATATTTCAATAGGTCTTACAATGCTTTTCTTAAAATGGCTGGCCAGCCAGGTTTTGCTAGTGATAAAAATGACTTGATTTCCTAAGCTCAATAATTTTAACTGATTTCTTTAGGAACTTGCTTCTGCTTAATCATGTCACACTGGTAGAGAACTACACACTGTTTTCTATCTTGAATTTCTTAAAATTATATTTAATTCTTAGGGTGATTTATATTCTTTGTTCATCTCCTTTTTTCTCTTGACTGTTGCAGGTGATTCTGTGATGCTGTGCCCTTTTGACTTAAACATGCAATGTGTTGGTGTGTTTTGTTTGGTCTTGTGTTTTTGTGGGACAGGGTTGGAATGTGTTCTTATTCGTGTATGTGTGAAGATGCCATCCCACTGCCAAGTGACAGACCAGAAAGGCATTCATAGCTATGTTGTGGTACTAGGAAATAGTAGCTGTTACTTCCTTACAGAGTCCAAAAGCTTGTTTGAACTGTTTAGTAGTAATATTCTATATTATGCCTCTGAAAAAAGATCATCTTGATTAGGAAACTTAGCTTTCAGCTACGGTTGGATAAATTCATTTGCATATGACCAAAATTGGTAGAAAAATGCTTCACAAGGCTGTCCTTGGTATTAATAGCAAAATAAAATGCTTTTACACTTTAGGGTTGTATTTTGCAGCTTGAATCACAAAAATAGAAATCACATTCATACAAAGATATGACTGTTTCAAAGGCTGGATTGGCATTCTTCACTGTCTGTAATATTAGACAGGAGCCCAGCTGAATCTCCTTCCACTAACACACCAACCCTCCCCTCCCAAAAAGAGAGGTTTGTTAAAGATAGTGCTGAAATTAGAACCCAGGTCTTCCCAATCCAATTCTACTTGGCTGTTGGCAAGATCACACTGCCTTTCAACTCTGCTGTAGAATGTTGGCTTGAGAAACAAAACCTAGAGTTTCTGCTCTTCGTAGTTGCAGAAGTCATGTTCAAAATATGAAGAATCCTGTGAGCCATATCCAACATTTCTCAAAAACAGTTGCGTGCTTCTAGACAGGTGCCGCTCATGCAAGTTTTCCATAGCATCCACATGACATTATTGGCATCAAAATGCCACCCTGTATTCTGCAACCCCGCTTAAAATGAATTTTCTGCACAAAATCCTCTAAATTACAAAAACAAACAATTGCTAACAACCAATGTGCAGTATTAAGCCTCTGTCTGGAAGCAGCTTCATTCTAGATATTCCTGATGCATAGGTCCATCAAAATTCCTCTCTCCCCCCTCAAATACTCTGCCAAGTTTTTAAAGCTAGCTTTGAAGTGCAGGTACAAAAGCTGTGCAGTAGCAATCACCAAAGAGGAGTTTGTGGAAAACTCTGGAATGGCATTGCTAACAGGGTGGTGTAGTGGTTAAGAGCGGTAGTCTCGTAATCTGGTGAACCGGGTTCACTTCCCTGCTCCTCCACATGCAGCTGCTGGGTGACCTTGGGCCAGTCACACTTCTTTGAAGTCTCTCAGCCCCACTCACCTCACAGAGTGTTTGTTGTGGGGGAGGAAGGGAAAGGAGAATGTTAGCCGCTTTGAGACTCCTTCGGGTAGTGATAAAGCGGGATATCAAATCCAAACTCTTCTTAACAAGGCATGTATTGCCTGACTTTATTCTGGGCTGAGTTTTTCCAATCTTTTCCCCCCCCACTAAAACAGCCAGAGGAAGTTATTTTCAATGCTTCCACTGTTGCTTTTCCACATGGAAATCCTAGGGAAGTAGGCTTCTCTCCTTCATAGTACTGTACTCAAATTGCTCCTCCCTCAAAACATATGACATTGGTGTTTCAGGGTAATGCCCACTTGTGCATGCAATACCAAGATTGTAGTCGTCACCTGAGGTCAGCACAAAATAGAAGCAATCGTTGTGTATTATGAACAGCTACATGCACATTCAGAGCATGTGACTTTACTACCTTAGTGTTTATTGGCTTTTGTCATGCATGCAAAATCTGCATTTAGTTTGTAGAGGAAAACAGAAGCTTGTATCCATGTTTCTGTGTGAGTAGTGGGTGGGTTTAACTGTATTCTGTGTTTGTTTGGTTTTTTTACATTTAGGTCTTATATATCTTCCAAGGAGCTCAAGGCAGCATATATGATTCTTTGCACTTCATTTTGTCTTCACAACAACCCTGTGAAGCAGTTTAGGTATAGGGTGCGAGATAATGACTGCACCAAGCTCACCCAGGAAAACATATGTATCTGCTTGCAGTACATATTTGCATTGTTCACATACCCAAACCTGCCATGATGCTTCTAAAAGACTTGGAAACTATTTTTCTTTCCCCTAAATACATTGTTGTTGTTTTTTTGGGGGGGACCCAAATGCTCTGTTTTTTCAGCTTTAAATAAATAAATTAAAAAAGCTATAGGGCCCAGCCTTCACTAACCTAGTGGCCTCCAGAAGATTCGAACTACTCATAGGCTGTAATGTAGAGAAAACCCTGAAACAGGAGGGTATCTCATCATATAAGGATTGTGAATAGATGAACTTGTGAATAGATGTCCTTACTTTTTTGTTTTCATTTCCCTTTATGGAACACAGAGGAAGAGAGAACCTATAATCCCTTCTTTCCTCCTGCTATTTCATTGCCCTGGATTCTTTAAAATTGTACATTTTTAGTTTGTGGCTTGGCTTTCCTTCCTCTGAATCTGCTGGATTCTTTTCTTCTACCTGTTGCTGTTATTTGTGGCACAATATGGTAGGTACCGTATGCTTTGGTTGTGGGAGGTCTCATGTAGCCAGAGTTTGAACCAGGCATCGGTTTACAATGCCAGTTCCAGTTCACCCTGAGAACACTGAAGTGACGACTGGAGGAACAGGAATACAGTGGATGCTCAGGTTGCGAATGTGATCCGTGTGGGATGCACCTTCGCAACCCGCAGCGTTCACTACCCGCAGCGGCACATCTACGCACGTGTGGGTTGTGATTCGGCGCAACCTGAAGCGTCTGTAACCCGAGGTATGGCTGTACTTCTCTGAATGTGCAGGATTTTCTTGCTGAATTGATTTTGGGGGTTGAATAATGGCAGCTTATGTCCGTTACCACAAAAGTGAAAGACAGATGGGCCTGTTCAGACGTTGTTCCCACTCTCCGGATGGTCATCTGTTAGATACTAAGAGTGGGCCTTTAGGCTTGCATTCTTCCACCTTGACTGATCGGGAATAAATGAGTAGGTTATTACTAATAATCTGGCAAATTGTCATAATAGATTCCTATTCAAAAAAAATATCCCAGCACTCTCTTTTACTTTAATTTGAAATAAATTACATAACAATTGAGGTGCTAGTCCTACATATTTTTATATAGACATGAATGAAATGTGACTATGCGTCCCTAAGCCTTTTTAGGATTAGGGATTTATGATATTAAAAATCTCTGTATTTAATGTTGTGGCAGATTATGGCTACATTGTGTCTAGATTCAATTTAACCAAATAATTCCTTGAATGAAATCAAATCTATACCTTGCAGCTTCTAACATAAAGACCAGTCGATCTTTTTTATCCACTATTTCAAAAATATTCACTTGGAAGTAAATCCTACGGATTATTTGAAAGTAAGCTCAGTTTTGATACACTTGATATCTCAGTCTAAGACAGCAGTTATTTTAACCAGTGTGTACTCCATATTTTAATGCATCACTGGAAAATATTATCTCTACATCTGGCTGTGCAAGCCGTACACATAAATGGAATGTGCATTTTCTTCTAAGGCACTAAATCCAGGAGTAAGAGGAGCTGTGATTTTTGTCGCTGCTTCTCAGGCCAGCATGACTCTTTTCAGAGTTATCCCAATGGAATATATTGACTCCTCTTTATGAAGTTCTTCCAAATGTCCCTCTCATGATAGAAGGCACTTTGACCCAACAGAGGCTTCTCAGTGGAACCAGGGAGGGATGTAATTTTCACCTTTCCCCCCTGCAGCCCCCAATCGGCTTTCAAGGGTTGGTGGGCCTTTTGCAACAGAATGGGAAGTCATAGAACAGATCAAAATCCTCTCCCTGTTCCTGTGGAAGACTCTACTGGATCAAGAGGCACTTGTCAGTAGAGGACAACCATGGAGTACAAGCCTATAAATTTAGTAAATAACCCAGTTCCAGCACAACTAAGTAGAAAGCTGTTCATTGTTGATCTATTTATTATTTATTTGTTGAATTTATATACCGACCTATGCCTGGAGGTCTCAGGGTGGTTCACAGAATAAAATCAAAATATAAAACCACAGAATACACTATCAAAATAAAAACAACAACCCAGTAACCCTCCCCCACCCCCCAAAAAACCCACCCTCATTTTAAAAGGGCATAGGATGTTAATCAAATCAACCAAAGGCCTGGTTAAAAAGGAACGTTTTTGCCTGGCGCCTAAAGGCATATAATGAAGGTGCCAGGCAAACTTCCCTGGGGGGAGAGCATTCCATAGATGGGGAGCCACTGCAGAGAAGCCCGCCAGATCGCTCGAGGAGGAGGCACACAAAGAAAATGACCTCAGAAGATGATCTAGCAGGAACAGAAGTTTTCTTATCCAGAGAAGGCAAGGGTTGCTTAGTCCTGATCGTTGACTGAGGCAGAAGACCATAATACTTGGTTCTATAATACAACAGGGGGTAAGTAAAGGAGCTGTACCTGTGGTAGTCCTTAGTAAGTCGCTTTTGAAGCAATATGGTAGACTTCATTGGGAAACCAACTGAGGCTCTGGGCTTCTTAGCAATAGAGGCTGAATTTGATTGCAGGAGATCAGGTTCCATGAATGGCAAGGCATTATAGAACTTAATATGGAACCTGAGTGCTGGATGAGGTGCTTATAGGCTTCCCAGAGGCATTTGTGAGAACAGCATGCTGGACTAGATAGGCCTTCAGTCTGATCCTGCAGGGCTCATGTTCTTATGAGGTGGTTGTCATAACTTCTCAAGAAAGGGCATGGTATTACTGTGTGATAGCTATTTATAGAAAGCTTTTTTTGTTAAATGTAGATAAGAAACTATTGGTGAGGGAGGGACATTTAATTTCAGTTACAGTATTTCATTTGTTATCCTGTCCTTTTTCTACAGAACTCAAAAGTTATCTCATTGTATCCTCAGTGAGGTGAGAGTTGCTGACATGCACTCAGTCAGGAATTCGAGCCCGTGTATGCCTTGTCTAAGGCTAATACTTTATCCACTACATCACACTGTCTATAGAATTTACAACTTTATGTGCACTATTTCAAATAGTTTAAAAGTTAGGTAAATGCTTATTGGTTAACATGATTCACAAAAATAATAGCATGATATCATGAGCCACAGAAGTAGCTACAGTCAAATGTTTCTGTGATCCTTCAGAGGTGATTCCTAAAGTTATTTTTAAATAATGATGTAGTTAACCACATTTCTTAGTAACAGCCAGCTAGGGTTGTCTTCTGCAGTGGCCATTCTAAGTATTTGCTTTTCTGTAAGCTACATAGCTAGCTAGCTAATCCACTTGACTCTTTACAAAAATAGACTGCCTCTACATATTTTTTTTAAAGTCTTTGAAAAAATAAAATCATGTTACCCTATTTGGACAAATATTCAAATGTACCTTTATTCTAAATCCATTTTTTAAAACCTCTTGACTGTAAAAATAACCATGTTAGAATGAGAAGCTTGCCGAAGAACAAAATGTGTTAGTATATTCCTCAACTGGTTACTTTGGTTTTGAGCCTTCTTCATGAATCCATACTTACAACATTTTAGTTGGTTGTAAATGCATGTCAATGCAGATTGATACAGTGGTACCTCTGGTTACATACTTAATTCGTTCCAGAGGTCTGTTCTTAACCTGAAACTGTTCTTAACCTGAAGCACCACTTTAGCTAATGGGGCCTCCTGCTGCTGCTGCGCCACCGGAGCACGATTTCTGTTCTCATCCTGAAGCAAAGTTCTTAACCCGAGGTACTATTTCTGGGTTAGCGGAGTCTGTAACCTGAAGCGTATGTAACCTGAGGTACTACTGTACTAGAGATGGGCCTTTGCTCTTACATGATAGTGAGGCTATGTGCACCAATGAACTTCTTTTGTAGATATGGAAATAGTTTTCCAATCAGTTGTCAGTTTTGCCTGCCTGACTAACCTGCTTAATGCTTACACATTGTGTTGTGCCAGCTGTGTTTTGCAGAAAAGAAAAAAAGCGCATTCTAAAATACCACAATTAATCTATGAAATTCTTTCAGTTTATACCATAACTATGAGGATTTAACGTCTAATTCCCCGTTACTGCATCAATTATTTGCTGCTATATTTTTTGAAAGTTCCTAACTCAGAGAAGCTTTGTAATTGCTTATAACATGTTACTGCTAATATAGTACTGAGGAGAGAAAAATGTTCGGTTAGGAGGCTATCCAAGTTAAATAAGAAAACTATGCACAGGTATGTGACGAAAAGGAGGCTGTACCATAATCAGGTGAGGCTGGGTCAGTGTCTGGCAGTTGTAATGGGCTGGATGAGGACCGATAAACTCAAGTTCGATCTCAACAAGATGGTGGTGCTGTGAGTGGTTTAAATAGATGATCTGTCCTATTCGACAGTGGAGTGGACTCCCTTGGGAGGTGGTGGACTCTCCTTCCTTGGAGGTTTTTAAGCAGAGGTGGGATGGTCATCTGTCATGGATGCTTTAGTTAAGATTCCTGTATTGCAGGGTGTTGGACTAGATGACCCTTGAGGTCTCTTCCAACTTTTACACTTCTATGATTCTAGATAACCTTTTAACTATACTATTGTAATGCACTCTTTGAAGGGTGTCCTTGGAAGATGACCCAGAAGTTGCAGCTCTGGGTTGCAAGATTGAACGGCCAATTGGGATAAACATAACCTTTATTCTGAAAGAACTATGGTGGTTACCTGTTTGCTTCTGAGTCACATTCAAGGTGCTGGTGATTATATAAAGCCCTTTGCCGTTTGTGACCTAAATTTTTGAAAAAGTGCTTCTGGAGCGAGACAAACCATAACACTAAACCAAACCATGGCTTGCCTCTGGGCAGCATGGCAGCAGGAAGAGTGGGAGAGGAGCAGATCAGCCCCACTTTTTTGCTTTAAGTATCTGCATGCTTCCTCACACTTGGCCAATTTGTTTTACTACTGCCTGAAAGCCAGGTCACTGAAATTACCCCATTTTTATGATGTGTTCTAGGCGAGCTGTTGAATGATGGGTAGGGAATAACTGTTCAGTCAAAAGGAGATGAATTATATGTAGAATAACTGCTTTAGACTGAGCACTGCAGAAATGGATGCTGGGCACTTCCTGTTCACTGGAACTATGGAAAGAGAGGTATGAATTGGGAAGGAGCTCCTCTTGAGCTCCTTTTGGATGGAGTTAACTAAGAGGGAAATATCCCATTGCATAGTCAGACACAGCTCAGTGTTTACAAGTTTAGTTTACTATGGTACTGTGGAAGAAAGAGTTTTTGGGCAAAGGTGTGGGAGATGATTCCTGTATCAACAGGTCTTTTGTCATTTTTACTCTTGTTATTGTGGATCCCTAGAAATGCTGCCTACCTAGAAAGAGGCTGAAGGAAGTGGAGTTACTTGGTCATGGGATAAAAATCGGTTCTCAATGTGTCTAGTATAATATTATTATTATTATTATTATTATTATTATTATTATTATTATTATGGTATAAATGCAAATGAACTGGTTATTTCTGGTACTTCATCTGTGTATACAGGCACCAGCCCTAAGCAGCTGATTTTTCTCCCCTAGAAATATCTCTTAACTCCGGACAAGCTCTGTTGCAACATTTTGTGGTTGTTCCTTCCCCATCAGGAAATGGTGGCATAAAAAGAGATTGTGTTGCCACCTTTCCTGAATGACATGTAGGCGTTGGCCTGTAGTAGGACAAGTTTTATTTCAAGGATGAATATTCTAGGCAGCTGAGAAAGATCCACTAGGATTTTTCATCCCATAGACCAAATGCTATTTTAAATTCAGAAAATTGTAAACAACTATTTCCATGTTGGTTTTCCTATTTTGAGGTTCATATTCATGTACAGCATGGTGCCTTATTATACTATAATGAGTGTGTCACAACTCTGCTCACTTAAGGTGGTGGATCATCTCCTTTTAAAGTTTCTTAGGAGTTTTTGCTAAGATCTTCTGGGATTCACCATTCATGGCCGCTGATGATGTATCCTGGGTGTAGATATGACCTGCAGTCTCTCTGGATGCAGGGTTTCTATTTTAGTAAGAACTCTCAGAAACTGTAAAAGGAGGGCTAGCAGCTGTATGGCACACCCAGATTGCTAGTAATATTACTTGAACATTTAGGACCATAGGGTTATCACTGAGTGATATCACTACCATTATATTTTGATTTTATTTAAAAACATTTATAACCTGCCCTTCATCAGTAATGATACCAGATAGGATATAGAATATAAAGTGCAGCAGAACCAATGAAAACAACAAAACCATGGTCATAGCAGAAAAGCAGCTAGATATAGGAGAACAGGCAAAAAGGATTGTGGATCATTTATATATGGGGTTGGGGAGGTATTCTTATTACTGTATACTATATTAAGAGATAAAGGCATGAAAATGACAATCTTGGAAAGAAACCAAAAGAGAAAATATTTTTTATTCTATTCTGGCTTTTCATTTATGGTAGTTTGTTGAGCTGGTGCTGAAGACTTTGACAATTATTAAGCTAATGACTGGCATCAACATGCTCAGAACTGAATCAGAATAATGAGGGATCACATTGTTCATTGATTGGCAATTTCTGAGTTCCCCTGCTGCACCTGTAAACCCTGCTCCTGCCCTCCCACAAGGATGCTTTTGGAGGTGAAATGTTGCTTTGGGCATCTTGGCATGGTGACTTTGGGTCACTTGCAGATTAGGAACCAGCCAGTGGTGATATGAGATCTGAAGGAAATCCTACTGGATGAATAGGCAAATGAGAATGAGGAGATTAACTGTCTTGTCAGGGTAGAAAAGTTCCTTAATACTTACCACTAAGCTATGCACTTAACTATCTGCAAGCAAGTATTTTGTGAAGAGATGGTGGAATCCCTAGAAGCAAACATTCTGCTCTTAGCCTAGGGAAGCCTTGGCTCATTTTTCGAAAGCCCTGTCTTCTAAGCATAACCCAAAAGGGTTTCTCCATCACTGTGCCACTCTGCAATATGGCAAGGCTCTATGGGGGATGTAGGATAATGCAGGATATAGGCTGTGCTCTGGGAAACACAGTTTCTTGTGTTCCAGCAAGGAACCAGCTGAAACTGAGCCCTTTTATAGTAATAGCAGGTGCAAGATGTTGCTTGACATTAAGGGTCCCCGACTTCTCTACTCTCTTAATGTGAGGGAGCGGTGTGTGTGGGGGGGGGAGGCTCAGGTGTTTTGGGTCTTGTACAGTGGAGCTGGAGGGTGGCAGTACTGCATGTGTGTGTGGCTTTTTTGGTACAAAAATATTACTTTCTCTGTTGGTGAAAGAATCAGAACTTGTCCCTTCAAGGAGCCTATATATGTTAAAAAAGTAGTATATAATTGCATGTTTAATTCCTTTCCCTCTTTTGTAATTCAAACAGGTTTGAGTTTCAGTTCTTTTACAAAATTACTGTAGATGTGGGTTTTGTTTAAATGTAAATAGTTGTAATATTGACCTTGCTGATCAGCGGTGTAACGAAAAGCTCAAAGCTGCACAACAGAAATTCTTCCACCCTAAAATAATGCTTTTTTTCAGAGGCCTTACAAAACTTGTCCAGAGTCATGTGGTGATAATAAGCATTGGAAGCAAGTCTGATTTTCTGTATAACTGGCAAGGTTATTAAAATACAGTTTAAGTGAAATTTATTGCAGTTGGATCAAAATGCTTTTTCAAAATGTGGGGAGCAGACCACTCTTGGGAGACACAGCATACCCAGAAGAGGCGTGTGTGCAAAGATCTTTACTAGAATAGTGGCTTTTAAAAAAAAAATTCTGACCTTGATTTTTATCTTTCTATTTAAACTTTCGACTCTCTGACTGCTTTAGGCCTTAGCCCAGTTCAGCAACTTGTAGCCCATTTTGACTGAATTATCGACTTGTTTGCTGCCATCCCCTTTGTCATTGCTAATTGCCTGCCAGCCTTACAGCATCCATGTATCTTGATTCTGTGGATTGTATAGCTTTTCTCCTGCATCTTAATTTGTGTTAGACTATTCCCGGCATTTGGACGCTTGTGTACACAGTGTTCCTTGTAGGGTTTTCCAGATCATAAAATCTAGCCTGTATCTTGCAAAGATGGTAAGCCTCTTTTGTAGCTCATTCTGTGTGACTATTGTCATGGCAGTGCTTATTCGGATGTAAAGGATGGAGAGGGGCAACTAACCCATCTACCAGGGTAAGCAATAGTATGGGTTGACCACCTCACTCTGCAAGGAATATCAAGGGAATTTGTCTTATTCATCTGGCATACTGTCCCAAAAGAAAAACAATCATAAAATTGTAGAACCTGTAGAGTTGGAAAGGGATCATGAGGATCATCTAGTCCAACCCCCTGCAATGCAGGAATCTTTCATCCAGCATGGGGCTTGAACCCATCACCCTGAGATTAAGAGCCTCATGCACTACCAACTGAAGTTCCTCTCTTCTTTTCAAGAGGTGTTCGCTGGTAATCAAACTATCATATCGATCCATCCACTATCATATCCGCCAGCCATGTGATTAAGTAGGTGGATTCCAACTGGCAGAGACTGGGGTGATTGGTACCAATTGCTAGGAACACTTCACAATTTCAAAAATAAATAAAGACTCCAGGACTGCATTGCCAAATATAGTTCTAAATGGAAATTTTATTCGTATATATCTGCAGACTAAATTTTATGTAAATGTATGACACACCAACATGTCAGTTTCCAGTTTGGTGAAAATTGAATCCGGCAGCACCCACTGTTATCAGCCCCCAGCCATTTTAGCTGTCTGCTGTTTGGCAGCTCTGGGGTAAGAGATGGTCTCTTTACATAGATTGATTTCATCCAGCTGTAAGCAGAAGGCTGTGGCACTATATTTTAGAACAGGAATACAGCCTTCCTTGGTGTATTAGCATGGGTTGTTGTTGTTGTTGCTGTTACGGAAAATATGCATTTCACGTGACTCGGGTTTGGGAGAGAAAGAATAGGTAACATATATTCATATACTTATTAGGGAATTTTGTTAATGTAGGCAGGATATTTTAGGGATAACACTTTGTTAAGCTAGTGTGCAGTAGTATGTTGCCAGTGGGCACAGCTGAAAAGCAACTGTTTTATGCTGCTGGCTTTTTGCAGTTTGCTTTTCTAGGGATTTGGAATCTTTCTTACTGGAAATACATCTGGGCTTTTCTTAATGCTGGTGCTCTGCCTAGCTTATAGCTATTCCCAGATATGTATGCATAGAAATGTATCCTGATGCTCAGTGGTGCTCAGAATATCTGTTGACTGTAATGGGAAATGGCTATGTAGACATGTAAAAATTTGTCTCTATCCTCTTTGCACTTTAAGCTTTCGACAAACATCACATGTGCCAGAAATGAGTTCCCAGAAGGGGAGGCAACATGCTCTGTTTTCTTTCCCAAATCCCAGTGGGAAAACAAAAGCTTTTCACCTGCTCTATAACATGAAGGGAAGACTCGCTGTTTCACTTTTTTCTGTTTTCCATTTCAAAACTAGCATTAGGTATTCTCTTAATAAGCACAGTAGAAGATAATGAAAAATTGAGAGTAGGAGGCAGAAACTTAGGGTAGAGAACTACATCTTAACTGTAAGCTAATGCAATTGCAGAGGGGGGGCAAGAGTTAAAGGTTAGATGGTGGGTGCGGAGTCATTTTTAAAAAAACAAACTTGGAAGAGGAACAGAGAGGGATTGCAAACTAGGTACTGTACCTAGTTGGCAACTAATTTTTAACAAGGATCAAAAAGAGCAAATTTGGCTACTTTTGTTGATTCAGTCCCATGAGAGCTGACACAGGCGAATTGCTCTCTGAATCTCAATATAGCCATGTGAACAGCCACAGGCCCTTGAATGAGTTCCCTTGTGAAAATTTTGAACTTGTTGTTGCATTATCTTTTTTTATGGACAGGAGAGGGTGAAGGCAAATTTCCTAGGTCAGCACTGAAAAATAGCCAAGTTACATAATATTTGGAAGCCATGAGATGGGAAGCATTGTTGAGTTCCATATCAGACATCTCTGAGAAATGAAATAGTCCCTCAAAGGTGTTAGTTGCCAGTTCCTAGTATATGTGCTCCAGCCATTAGGCGACAGATAAATAATTGGATTTAAATTAGATTAGCGTGGTGGAGAGACTCTGAGTCAGCTTTGTGGTGACCCGACAACCAATCAGAAGGGCCTGGTGAGTCAGAAAATTAGAACTTTTCAGTTAAATTGTCAGATGGGAATCAGTTATGGCTTGGGGGGAAACCTAGATAGGGACCTGGGAAGCGGGTGACATGTTCTGGTAGGGCTTGGGGTAAGCTAAGCATGGCAACCCAGGCTAATTCCCTGAGGGTGAAGTAAATATTTTTGAAGAGGCTGAGGGAGAGTTGTTGTTGTTTTAGTAATGTTAATAGCCATTCTAGGTGGAAATAAATGTGGCAACCATTTTGTGTGTGTTTGATTGGTGTGTGACTACTGACATGCATGCCGTTTTCAGCCCTGAAAGGGGGCAGATTGGGTGGGCTGACACATGCTTCACTGATACATGTGATGACCTGGAACACCATCCCCGTGCAAATGGGGAGTCGCCTATAGTCTATCCTGAGACAAGGTCTGAGAGTTTAAGTAAGTTCTTGCCTATCTCTGACATGAGCATGTGCCTGTAACTAAGTATTGTGCCGCACATGAGTAACCATCAGGCTTGAACCCTCATTGAGCATACTTAAATAAAAAGTCTAGAAGAATGTTCTAGAAGTGCCTCCTCTTTAAACTGAGCCTCTGTGTGTGAGGCGGAAAAGTGTATACAGCACAGCCTTCACATGCCGTATTTACTCGAATCTAATGCTCACCATTTTTGGCCAAATTGCATTGCAAAAATTAAGGTGCACATTAGATTCGATGGCGCATTAGACTTGAGTAAATACGGTAATACAATACCTTGCTACCACAAACAGTTAACTCCGCACCTCTCTTGCGTTATTAGCAGGGAGAGTTGAATCTTTTAAACCACCAATAAACACGATTGTGCTACCCAGCTCCTGTCATTAGAGGGGGAGTCTGTTACAGTTAGATTTAATATTTTTACCCTGCTTTCCTATTAAACTGGCTTACAGTACAAAAGTGGCTCATGGTAAGTGGTTTACAGTACAAAAAAGCCTACAACGAAAAGAATATTGTTTGAAGGCATATACAAAGCAGTTTTAATGCTGAAGCTGTGTAGCCTGAATAGGAGAACACCTGGGAATCATATATACCGTAAGTTACGCTGAGATCTTTGTAGGAAGAATAAATTTTAGTTTAAGGAAACTAACATTAAGAGCACAGAAGAAGCTTTTGTAGAAAAATATGGTACACATATAGCAACCCCACTAATAGCAAGTTCTGGTGGTAAATATTGATAGGAATGGGGCTACTGAGAAACAAAAGTTGCTACTGGCATGCTTGGGGAAACCCCAGAGTTTGCAGAAGTTTATGTAAAAGTAACAAAACTGTAAACATAACACCCCCAAAAACCAGCCAAATGAAGACCAAGTATATTTGATAGCTACAAAATATTGAGTTCAAATTGGAAAATAAAACTTTGAAACAGAAATGGGAGTTTGGAATGTAGTGGCCTGCTTGAGCGCCTTACAGCTAATATAATATAATAGAGGAGGCCATAGATGACTGGAATTTTGAGCCAGGGGCACTCATTTTTAGTAGGCAAGGATAAATTTGCAACATGGTATGGCCCCAGGACACAGTCTGAGGTCAGCACTTGGTTGAAACTGAGGAGCTCTGGGTCTGGTCAGTGCTTGGATGGGTGGCCTCCTGGGAACCATGGTGGAAGAAATGCAGGATATAAAACTAAGTTAACAGGTCCTACTTACAAAGGTAGAACGGTGACTGCCCATGGAAAGGATTTCACATAAGGAACAAGAGGATTGTACTGGATTTGAAAGTGGAATAGAGGCTAATTGAAAGATGAGGAGAATGAGGAGATATTTAATGAGAAGTGCTCTGTCAAGTAGTGCTGGTGCAACTATATGGTCATAAATCAGTTGGGTGTTAAGTATGACTTTTTCTCAATAATGGCTTCTGCATCGAACAGCCTGTTGAAACATGCCCTGTGGAATTTGCAGATTTCACCCCTGGTGAGATGCATGAGCTCCAGGGGTCGTCAGGTCAAAAGTATTGATGCATAAAAGGAGTAAAAGTGTACCTGTAGCTAACTTGTGCTTCTGTGTAACATTTGAACCAGGTGCCAGCTATTGCGACCATTTTGTCTTACCTGGTGAGACATTTTGCTCCCAACAGTGAACGGGAATGGACCGAGATGAAACTCTTGATGGTGCATAAGCTTTTGTGCAGAGTTCCATACACATTTAAAAGGTGGGAACACAGGAAACTTATACAGAGTCAGGCCTATTGGTCAATCTAGCTCAGCATCTCTAAACCAGGGTCAACCTTTTTCTACCTACCATCCACTTGATGGTAAAATTTCCTTACTGCCCACCAGTGCTCAATGGAAGGAAGATTCAGCTTGTGCCATAGAACCCCCTCCTGCCCACCTAGAACCCTGAAACACCCACTAGTGGGCGGTAGGGACCAGGTTGACAACCCCTGGTCTAAACTGACCAGCAGTGGACCTCCAGGGTTTCATATGGGAGTGTCTCCCAGGCCTACCAGGAGATGCTGGATATTGAACTCTGGGACCTTCTGCATTCAAAGCATGTTCTCTGTCATTCAACTACATTCTCTCCCTGCGTTCTTAAGCTACACTGCTTGGTTTTTATTTTTAATCTTGTTTTTAATCTAGTTTTCAGGAAACGCTATTTAATATTTTTGTGCAGACTGGTTAGAGCTTATATAAATTATAGAGTAGTGCGCGCACACACACACACACATCTCACATGTGTGCTGGATCTATTGCATGTTGTGCTAGAGCACCAAGGACCTACTCTGTGAGAGAAGCTTTGGTGGTGCATATGAGATACATTTTGGGGTCAGTGTGTGGGTTAAGAATTTTTTGAATGTAATGTTTGGCTCCATCAAATCTTGAATGTGTAAAACTGAATGCATGCCAGCATCTTGTTTAAGTTGGACCTATGATCTGCGCTACAGAAAACAGCTCAAGTGCTGGGCTGGTTACATAGTCACCCATATTACTGAACTGTTTGCATTCCCAATCAGCTTTCAAAATAGTATTTTTAACGTTAAACTTGTTGGCTTTTCTCAACTGGTGTGAGTTTGGTAACTACTATCTCCATCTTAAGGGTTGAATCCAAGCGGCATGCAGTCCTCTGGTTTGCATCACCTTCTGTACTGAATCCATTCACTTTGCTCTGTAAATATATTGGGTTGATCTGTGCTCTACTGTCGTCTTCATCCAGCCATTCCATTCCCTACTTGGGAGACTTGGATGAGATAAAACAGTCCCTCCCCCAATTGTATCTAACTTCTAACCCACTTAATATTAATATTCATATATAAAAGCAGACTTTAAACAGAGTGTACCAGCTTCCCTCTGTGGTGCTTGCTTTCTGTCATTTCACATAATTTATTTTCTACTTGACATACTTCAGCCATCTCTTTGCAAATGAATGTTTTTGGCTTTCTTTCACCAGAGGCGAAACTAGGCTTTATTTCACCCAGGTCAAAGACCCAGTTTGGCACCCTTCCTACACACACACACACACACACACACACACACATACTTGCACCCTCCCACAGGCTGGGAGCCTCAATGGCACCCCTCTGGAGGCTTCATCTGGGGCAAAAAACCTGGCTAGCCCCTCTCCCCGTAGCTACAGCTTTGCTTTCACCCATCAGCTAAATGATTTCTGAGTACAGAATCTGTGGCTTCTGAAAAGTTCAGATTAATAAACAAAACAAAAAAAGGGGGGGGGGATTTTGTGGGCCACTACTGTGATTCTCCCAAATGCTTGACCGTGTCAGGAGCAAACCATAAACCTTGGCTTGCCATATGACCTGAAAGGCCACAACCTTTGCACCCACACTTTAACCATAAATCCACATAATCCAGACCACAGTTACGACACAAGCAAACAGGGTCAGGCAAGGTGCACTGCACCATAAAACAGATAGCTCTGTAGGACTTGCAACACAATCGTTTGTTTACTCAGCCCACTGTGTTCTCTGGGTAAGGATGGCTTAGTATTGTAGCATTTAGCATCTAAGCTTAAGTCTAGGGGTCACTCATCACTCTGACTAAATGGGAGTGGGTGGGTGGGGTTTTTTGCTTCAGTGCCAAATGCAGTTTTGTGTAGAATTTACTGGTCTTGCATGTAGTTCCTGCTACAGAATAGCAGGAGAGCCGCCAGAAGGTTTAGAACTGTTAATCTGGGAAAGCAGCCATGGGCAATTGTTACTGATGGAGGGGAAAAACACATTCTTGAGCTGGACAGCTGATCTCACAGCTGCCCAAGAGAACCCTTGAATGGTTTTTACTGAAACACACTGAAGGATAAAGGCCAAAAAGAAGTGATTGAAACTACCAACAGGCGGTGGCATCATCAAGATGCATTGCAATGAATTTTATGTCCTGAAACATGCCCAGTTTTCCTTCATGCTACAATATTGTGCAAGGCAAAATGTGAAATTATGTTTCATTCAAGTCAGAAATCTCATACAGAGAGGAAGGAACAAAATGTGAACTTTTGTTGTCACACAAGATTAGGAGCTGAAAGCAAATTGGGAAACAAAGAGAGTCATCTACTCTCCTGTGGGATTAAAACTGTGGTAGGTTTGTGCTTTTCTCATATTTGTATTCTTCAAGTAGAATCCCAAAACGACCGAAATCCGAGCCTTGGATGCAATGGAAATTGAGGGGAGTGGTGAGGAATAAACAGTGGTTGATGGGAAAACTGTATTTGTGTTCCGTCTCATCAGTCCCAGTCACACTGACCATTACTCCACTAGTTTCCTAGTTTCAGTCGGTGCTTATCAATGTCACAATCAAAGCAAAAGTTATGCATGATATAATCCTGAATCAGGCTGTCAGTCTGGTATGCATTACTGGAACCTGACTGAATGAGGCAGGGTTGCCTGTTTTGATCCAGATGTTGCCAGTTGAGTACACAAAAACAATAACATCCTTTCAGATGGTAGGGAAGTGCAGCTGTTGTAAACTAGAAATATAATAAACCTTTGGTTAAGTATCCAATGGAACTAGCGTACTATCCACCACTCTTCCTGAGCTGACAAAGGCATTCTTTGATTTTGTATTGAAGTCACCTAGAGGGTCCTCAGTTTCCTTTCTAAGGTTACCTTGACAGAAAGGTATAGCTCAGGAATATATGATATAGGTTTATCTATTGGGCCCAGTAACATATGTGGGATTTGTTCTTGGCTTGTGCTGGGAATTGCTGTGGGCAGTTTATGACCTAGTTAGAGCTCAGGCTACCCCTGTAGAATTGGGAGACCAATCTGAATGGTCTATCCATGGATCAAGATGGATTCTGTTACAGTCAAGAAATGTCAGGGGATTTATCCCCTGGCATCCTTAGCTCTTCTAGAGTCAATGTCGTAGATCTTTGGAATGCAGAAATGATTGGACACCATTGCAGTTTTGGTACAATCTCCTGTAGTCTGGAAGTCAATGAGCTTAGTTCAATGAGCTATTGTGAGAAAAGCTGGAACATAGACAGCAGAAGGTGCATATTGAATTGCAGCTGAAGACAACATATAGCTTACTTGAAGGGCTGCTTTGTTGTGGTGATGGTTGCAACGAATGGTGGCTTTATGATGTTGCTGCACTAAAACATGATTTCATTGAATTATCTGTGGCTCATTAAAACCTTGGAAGAGACCCCATCACCAGCTACACCGCTTCCATTTTGTGTAACTTAATTGTATGTTGTCACACAGCCTTTCCCAGCCTTGGAGCCCCAGATATTGCAAGACTACAACTCCTGTTATCCCTGACAATTGGCCATACTGGCTGGAGAATGATGGGAATTGTAGCCCAGCAACATCTGGGGGGCTGAAGCTGGGAAAGACTCCTGCTGCTTCTCTTCTTTGGCGATCACTTGTAGCTGAGTAAGATTATCTTCCATGAACACGGTCTTAACAGTGAGTCCATAAGTGACTGGAGGCCAATTCTGGATCCACACATCCTTCGACAGTGGGGACATAGGTTTCCAGGTGGGAGTAGATCACAGTGAGGATTTGCCAAACGTGCCTTCCTCTTAGCACATTTCTCCCTTTCGTCCTAAGTTCGAGCATTGAACTAGTCTTGCCAACACTACTTGCCCCAGTCAAGTAGTGGCGATGGGGAGCAATCCCTGGAGGAAGGAGCTGGAGCTCTCTCCCTCTGGGCCCCAGTGCAAGTCACTGGTGGGTCCAGAGGAAGAGAGCCCAGCTTTTGCGGCAATAGCTGCAGTATCTGTATGATAGAGTTCAAAGAGCTGCTTTGAATGTTGTTTGTAAGCAGGTTTTGGACAAAAATCATTTGCATTTAACCTCCTTTGGGCACCACTGTCAACAAAGCACTCATGAGCTCATGTCACAATATGCATAGTTCTCTTAGAAGGAAGCTACCTTATAGTGAGCCATGGAATTCAGTATTTTCTCTATGCTGACTGGCGGTGGGTCTCCAGGGTTCAGATGGGAGTTATTCTAGGACCTGAATTTATACAGATGCTCTTTCACTGAGCAGTGACCCTTCCCAAGTACATCTGTTGTTTCTTCCCCCAGCAACAATTCTGCTCTTTGATCTTCATCTGAATAGCAGCCTGGTATCTTTTTCTAAAAAACAGTTTATAAAGGTTATAAAATGAATCATAACTCTTTCACAAACTTTTATTCTTGTTTACACATCCACGTTAAGTACATTTTCACTTAGGAAAAGATTCAGTTGATTTCAATGCAATTTGTTTGGAAGTAGTTGGAAAGCTGCTGGTCTGTGTATTTTTGTGTGTGTGTTAGCATTAAGTGCAAGAGCATGTTACTGAAAGGAAAGCAGAGGATTAGTGTTTGTCCCTTACAGAAAGGATACTACTTAAATTAAAACTGGGATATAAGCAAATACAATTTGGGCAAAATCCTGAATCGCATTAGGAGTGTTATTTACAGAATTTTTTCTTTTATTATTTACAGATTTATTTATTTTTGGAAGAATCCAAAAGTTTGATACAGCTCTTTGCTGTCTTTGAATAATATACAGTGGTACCTCGGGTTACAGACGCTTCAGGTTACAGACGCTTCAGATTACAGACGCTTCAGATTACAGACCCAGAAATAGTACTTGGGTTAAGAACTTTGCTTCAGAATGAGAACAGAAATCACGCAGCGGCGGCAGCGGGAGGCCCCATTAGCTAAAGTGGTGCTTCAGGTTAAGAACAGTTTTAGGTTAAGAACGGACCTCCAAAACGAATTAAGTTCTTAACCTGAGGTACCACTGTGTAGCTTTACAAACAATAATGGCAGCTTGCACTTTCAGAGGATAATCTTGCAGCATTTTAATCTTTTGCGGTGCAATGTTTATCTTCCTAGAAATTTACGTTGTTCAATCTTTGTAGAATCTCTTTAAAAACGTAAGTCTTCAGTGTGTACTCTGCGTAACGTTTTGTTGAAACATGGAGGATGTGTTTAACTAATGCTTGGAAGGTAACACAGAATGTAAAACAACTGTTGAGGTTCATAAACACTCTGCCTGAATGTAAATAAGCACTATATACGTTGTAATTCTCATTCCTATAAAACTAGCTTTTAAACCATAGCAGATGTTACAGGAGCACCGTTGTGGTCAAGAAGTGCTAAACGGATATTATGAATAAATAAGTAAAAAGCCCATGACCACAAAGCTTAAGGTTCTTGACAAAATACCTTTCAATAGATAAAAACATTTCATATTTTGTCAGCGTTGAGCAGTACTTACTTGGAAGTGGTGTGGGTCAGGGAGGGAATCTGTTCACTAGAAGGCCAGGGGGCACTTGCTGGCGAATGGATTTCTAGATGCCTCATCAGAAAAGCTGATGTGATAGGAATGTACAGCAAGGCGAGAGAAAACAGATTTGATAATACGGTGAAACAGCTTTCCATTAGAGAACAGTCTATTGGAAAGCAGTGTCGTTCTTTCTCTTGACATATTGTTGAAGCCAGAATGGGTGCAGCGTGAAATAAAGACTTAATGGATAAGAATGCTGGTCTTTATTAAATCTGTTTATATTTGCTGATTAACAACATTTGTACACTGCCACACAATGTAAAGTCCTATGGCCTGCCTATAATAAATAAGTACTTATTTATTTTTTAAAAGTACATTGATTACATAGCCTTCTAATGGTGCATGCTGTTAGTTTTAATCTGTGCACTGGGCAGTGGTAAGGAACAATGGGGCCGTAACTGCAGCTGCAGCTGGTAGATGTGTGGGAGCAACAGGAGGGCATGGATGGAAGTCAGCAAGGGGGCACCAGTTAGCAGGCACATCAAAATCTCTAAGCCTACTTCATGGAACGGTTTGGCATTTCTGGCTCTGAAATCCAAACCATCCCAATTCAAGGATGTTTGGGCAGCGGGGGTGGGAGTGGGTGGGTGGGTCTTCCTTAATGCCACATTTCCACTTTGCAGCATCATGATAAGGTGTGCTGTATATGTGCCAGTTTTTCCTATTTTGTAGAGCAGTGTGTGCCTCCAAGAGGTTTTGCAGTCCAAACATATGGCCCACAAGCTGAAGGATTTTGAGGAGGGCCAGGAAGAAACAGCTGAGAGTAGAGTCAACAAGAAGCAGAGGAAGAAGCCAGAACAGCGAGGACAGAGTTGAACCAGGATGAAGTGGAGCTTTAGCCATGCTGGGTATCCAGGGGAGCTGGGAACACGAACTGACAAATGAGGAACAGTGCAAGGTTAGAGGCAAGTCATGAGTGAAGAGCAGCTGAGGGCAGTTTGAGCACCTCTCTGGGCAGAATATTGCTTAGGCAAAGACTTGCAGCGGACCTGGAAGGATTTATCTGCAGTAGGATCACTAATTAACTTAGCAATTCCAGTTTTCTTGTCTTTCATTGTGTCTAAGAAGTGGGGTAAAAGAGGTGAGGACTTAAATATTAAGGAAGAAGCCCATTCTCTTAGAATTCAGAAGCTGACACTTAATTTGATTACACCGTTATATCTCCACTGGGCCAAAGTTTCAGTTGAACAAGCTCTTATCAGCCTTTTTCTTCTGCGTATGATCAAAGCTGTCATTTTAATTATCTTGATAACTTTGCTTTATTTATGTATTTTTTTTTCTTACTTGGGTCTTAGCAGCTCCAGGCAATGCACTTTTATAATCAATAATAATATCATCGTGTGATAGTTAGGTTTACTGTTTTAACTTATTGCAAATAAAATGCTTATTAAAAAGATAATTAAAACAGTTTTAAGGGTGGATATTGATCTGCCACTTTATAGCAAGAAAGCTAAAGAGTTCGGTTAGATTTATGCATCTTAGGTTTAATGATATTCGATACCTTTGACTTTTCATGAGACAGGGTAATCTCATCTCATATGCAGTCATTTTTCATTTTGGAAATGGTTTTTTCCAGTGATAGCCAAATACTAGGCTATCTTAATACTAGAAAAAAACCCTTATTTAATGTTTTAATCTTTTTTAAAAATTTTGCATGGTTTTTAGAAATGTAGTTTATTGCAATGTTGGTTGTGCAAATAATACGAAAAACGAAAGTACTTGAGTAGTTAAAACCAAGAAAAGAATGCAGTGCTCTATTAGAACAGTATTCAGTTCTTCATTTGATATGAGGAATAATTATGTAATAGGGTTTAGGTTATTTCCCAGTGAAGCACATACTGATCAATCCTCTTGACTTTATTTCGCAAAATTTGTTTGACTGTTATATGATGTTGATGTCAAGTGGCTGTTACCCTGCACTTTCCATTGTATTTTCCCACCACTTTCCTTACTGCAAAAAATCAATTATTTTGGAGTCAGGAAGAATAATTATTACATACAGTTTATGAGTGTATTAGTTGTTTTAAACTTTTTTTTGAGAGTGGGTTTATAGTCAGATTGTGGTTCCCAAATCCTTCTACTTCATAATAAGATCCAGATTAATGTATGAGAGCATTTTATTCATTAAATTCATATCAGAACTATTTATTACCGTATTTACTTTTTAGACCATGTAGATTTGGAACATTGTTTACTCTGGCTTCCACAAAACCTAATATTTGAATATTAGCCTATAGGGGAAATGCACATTTGAATATTAGCCTATAGGGGAACTGGAGAGAAGCACAAATAGCCCTTCTCTGAATTGCATTAGAGTACGGTATCTTTTTCAGTAGTCCAAAATTTAGTGGCTGTAATGCAGGCCTCCTCAATACAGTGGTACCTCTGGTTAAGAACTTAATTCGTTCCGGAGGTCCATTCTTAACCTGAAACCATTCTTAACATGAGGTGTACCACTTTAGCTAATGAGGCCTCCCGCCGCCCGATTTCTGTTCTCATCCTGAGGTAAAGTTCTTAACCTGAGGTACTATTTCCGGGTTAGCGGAGTCTGTAACCCGAAGTGTTTGTAACCCAAAGTGTTTGTAACCCGAGGTGTTTGTAACCTGAGGTACCACTGTAACTACAAAGCATACATGCATCTGCATGAGACTTGATCTTCAGTGTTGGGGAAAGTTCTGTTGTACATACAAAGGACTGAGCAATTCTGCTCATAATATTTTAATATTAATATATGTGTATGTATCAGTAGTGTGGGTGAGCAGGTGTAGAGCAGCCTCTTGACAGCGTCTTCAGTTTGATATGTAGCTCTCTTTTGGAGGAAAAGTGGAGTCTTGGTTTCAAATGAAATCTAGGTTGCTTTTTCCCTTTTTATAAATGACTTGTATTATTTATTTATTTATTTATTTATTATATTTATATGCCACATTTCCTCCAGGAAACTTTCTTATTAAATTCCAGTTTGAATTAATCATTAAGTTAAAATTTGATTATAAACTCTCTCACTGAAGGAATTTGATATTGTTCACCTGCAGGAACTTGCAGAGAGTATTTTTAAAAGGAATGCTTTACTAGTGATCATTGTATTGATTATTTTGTATGCAGTTTTAAACTTGCATTATTACATTGCATATACTATTTTTGGATATAACTTGGGCCTCTTTATTTGTTGGTTTTAACTTGAACGGAACATAGTTCACGTAGCTATTATCCTAAGCCAGCTCTCCCTAGCTCAGTCAGAGTTTGACGGGGGTGGGGGTGGGGAGGGAGACTTCCCTTATGTAGGGAATTTTTTTTCAAAAAAAAAAGAAAGTCTGAGTGACACTGAAAAATATTACCACAGTACTATATAACATATACCCCACATGCTTCATGGAAAGCTTTCTAATAAATTACGACACATTTTGATTTTGTATAGTGCATTATGGGTTGTAAATGTGAAGCTTAATTTATTTTTAACATTCAAGGCAAAGCCTTGCTTGCTGTTATATCAAATTTATGTCTGCTCTCCAAAAGCAACACTCTGTATAAATACAACTGTTAATTCATTGCTAATGCTTTCCTGCTAATTGTTTGGATAAAGAGAATTTTAATCCACCTGCCAAGAGCATCCTATTTCTTATAGCAGGCAATTGTACATTGTAAATTTGGGGAAATAATTAAAACTCTGTGTGTTTGTATGTGTTTACTTTGATTTCTGAAATTGCACTAAGCTATTGTAACATACATTTACTCAGTGCTATTTTTCTAGAAAAAGCCGTGCCGGAACTTGCCATAAACTTCTCCCTTGTTCTCTTATAATGGCAATGGCACCCACCTGAGTGGTGCCAGAACTGAGTTCTGGTGAGTTCTGGCTGGAAAAAGCGCTGCATTTACTATATGTACTATATAGAGCTGAGGTATAACTACTTGGGTTATTGTTGGGTATTTTGATCCTCATGCAGCAATTAGACCATTATGAATTTTGAGTTACTCGTTAATGTACATGTGAATACAGTGGTACCTTAGGTTAAGTAATTCGTTCCGGAGGTCCGTTCTTAACCTGAAACTGTTCTTAACCTGAAGCACCATTTTAGCTAATGGAGCCTCCTGCTGCTGCTGCTGCTGCTGCACCGCCGGAGCATGATTTCTGTTCTCATCCTGAAGCAAAGTTCTTAACCCGAGGTACTATTTCTGGGTTAGCGGAGTCTGTAACCTGAAGTGTATGTAACCTGAAGCGTATGTAACCCGAGGTTCCACTGTACTATGAGGCTCTCAGTTCTGCAAACTAAAGAGAATTTTCTGGTCATTAGCAAAACTTAACAACCTCTTATAACAAATGTTTTGTAATATAAGATACAAGAGAGATTTGTGGTTATAAAAATATATATGCAATGTATTTGAACTGAACCTGCATATTCCGTGTGAGAGTATTCTTGTGGCCCATTTGGTATGAAAGTTGGGCCGCTCTGCTCCAGGGCCTGTTGACTTTTTCTCCCCTGGCTTCTAGTATAAGATAATATGTTCCTTTTGGCTGCCTGGAAATAATAAAGTAGAGGGCAGGCTGGCAGTGGGAAAGGAGCATATGGAATAGTGGGGAATCTGCTTCGCTCCCACCTTTTAAAAACCAGCTGATTTCCAATTTTTAATTTCAGTTTTGTGCCAAGTGTGTTTCTGCCACCCTAGAATCTCCCATGCTTGGCTCTCCTCATAGCCCACATTTTGTTCTTCAATTCTATAGGACTTAACACCATTATTATGACAAAGTATAAACAGAAAAATTGTCAGCAATAGAACAAAAGGATTGGAGCACAAAGTCATCTGTACAAGTACTGCCTGATATTTTGTGCCATCATTTAAAATGTACCAGATGGCTGGCAAAGGACTATCCCAGAAGCACAAAGTAAATTACCTGGGGATAATTTAACATCTGCAGCACTGTTCTCATCAATTATATACAGTAAATGGCTTGTATACCACTTCCTAGCATAAAATACATTTGTGTATAGCAGCCTTTATAGATTCATGGCTTTACAAACCTATCAGTACAATAATCTGGTCTGTAGCTCTTTGGCATTTATTCCCCTGTAATTCCAGTGTAAACTAAACTCTCTATTTTTATAAGGCATGTTGTTTATCATATCACATGATTAATTATTGTGATTATTTTCTAATGGGTATTTGGAGTTGAAGAAAAGTGAATATATATATACAACACACCATCTTCCATCTACTGGTTTCTATTACCACCCATAAAGGTAGTGGGTTTAAGGAGCTGTCTACAGGCAGAAACCTATTCTGTACAGATGTGGATATTGTTGCCCAGAACCAAATCTGAACAAGCCAATTGATTCTACTTCAGCACAACGGTTACCAGCACCCACCCATTTCTGCAATTTCTGGCAGCAGGAATCCCCACTCACATTTGAGATCACTTTTTAATCTTGTCTTAGATAAACTTAAGCAGACAGATCTTCTTAACTCGTCCTCTGATAAAGCAGATGTTCCAGTCCTCTAATTGTTCTGGGAGCTTTTTAAACAAACCTTTTACAGACGCATCTAATATGTATTAGATGAAGTCTGATCAGAGACTGCATTAACTGCTTAATGCATGGGTTAGTAAAGATCTGGTAGGGCTGCCTGAAAAAGAAACCCCATAGATATAATCTATATATTCACAGAAACATACAGCACCGCAAAGGCATGGTTTGCAGATAAAACACGGCCTCTACACGGAACATCACATTTTTACTAGTGTGAAGTTTCTTGCACAGTTAAAATTGGTTTTTGTCAACCAGCATGGAATGGTGCATCCAAGATTCTTGGGACAAGTTGTGCTTGCACCCCAGATCAGACACGAGAAGGGCCTCTCCTTAGGGGATGAGCAGCGTAGTATAGCAGGAGGTGGTACCTCTTAGGTGTAAGTTGTTTGTGGTTTAAAATACTGTGAGTCGAATTCAAATTCAGTCATAATGTAACAACGGATAAATCTCAAAACAAATAAACTAAAGAGAATAGAGGAGAGAACTAATGAAGATGGATAAATGCGCAGTTTAAAAATAACTTAAAGTAAAGTTAAGGGAAGAGGAAGAGAGGGAGATCAAGAGGAGGATAATGCAGCAGTTTGAGCTCGTCACTGAATAGAGTCTTCCAGAAGGTTATCTGCGAAGATGGGAAGTTTCCCTATGGAGGCATAGGAAAATGGGGAATCAAGTTGTGGCAAGCTGGATGGTGCAAATGAGTTTCTCAGACAATACTATTGCGCCTATACTGGCCCTCAAGGGTAAAGTCTGAGAACATCTTCCATCCTTCCATAATAGACATTTGGGCTGCTACAAGGAGAAATGTCCATAGATCCTTATGGATGAATTTAGGGCCAGTAAAGAGCAAGTGCGGGGCACTTCAGAAGATGTTGGAAGATTCTGGACAGATAAAAGGAAGGTCTTCTTCACACAGCACATAGTTAAACTATGGAACTCAGTCCCACAGGAGGCAGTGATGGCCACCAACCTAGATGGCTTTCTAAGAGTTTTAGACAATTTCATGGAGGCAATAATGGTTCCACAGTTGGAGGCAGTAATGGTTCTGAATACCAGTTGCTGGAAGCCACAGGAGGGTAGAGTGATCTTTCATCTTTTAAACAAATTCCTCCACCCCAAAACCAGCCTCTGAATTAGTCGCAAGGTTCATCTTCTTAATAAATATACATACAGTGGTACCTTGGGTTAAGTACTTAATTCGTTCCGGAGGTCTGTACTTAACCTGAAACTGTTCTTAACCTGAAGCACCACCTTAGCTAATGGGGCCTCCTGCTTCCGCCGTGCTGCCGCCGCATGATTTCTGTTCTCATCCTGAAGAAAAGTTCTTAACCTGAAGCACTATTTCTGGGTTAGCAGAGTCTGTAACCTGAAGCGTATGTAACCTGAAATGTATGTAACCTGAAGCGTATGTAACCTGAAGCGTATGTAACCCGAGGTACCACTGTATATATACAAAAGAGTCGCTGCATGTTTCGATAATAATTATTTCAATGAAATTTATTTGGTATTCTCCCAAACACACCATATTTCAATACAGCATATTTCGAACTTACATTGCACAAAAGGATTATTATTTTTTAATCCCCTAAGCATGTGATTGCTTAGTGGCTACTAGCAGTGTCTAGGGTGGGCCCTGATGTTGCTTCTAGCCACTCAAACAACCAGATCTGCACAGTGTTGAATTAGCAACTCTCAAGCTTTCACCACCACCTCACAACATCCTCCAATGAGGGTGCTAGTTTTTCTTCTTTTGCAGCTACGCTGGTAGCCTCCAGGGAACTTACCATGAACTGTTGCTAGATTTGGTTATGAAACTAGTATATTTTATTTTAGCCAGTTACATAGACTAAGATCTAAAGAGCCTGTTAGACGAATGCAAGGGGTTTGCACCAGCCCATTTGATCCCCCCCCTTTTTTAATTATTCTACCCCCTTTAAACAGCTGGTTCCAATTCCATTTATAAAATGCTTTTAGAATGCTTCTTCCCCCTCGGTCCCAAAACGTTAGTTATGGAGCTAAATTCCACAGGCTAGAATCCCAAGATGTGCTCTCAAATTTAGGTACATCCAGTGCCCCCCCCAAAAAACCTTCTTGTTGAATTCCATTTCCAATTTCCAAAATTTCAATTTCAGAAGTGGTGTGCTATAAGGTATTGCTGGGAAGATGAAGGACTAGCATTAGAGATAACATAGTTCTTTGGATCCCAGCTGCAGAGCTTTGAATTCTGGCCATATGGAAAGTGGCTTGTCTCTTCAGTTGTGCTTTCATGAATTTTTAAAAAGGTCTTTTGCTTATGCAGTTTTACTGTTGCTAGTGCAGACTAATCTTTGTACCCAACTTTGAACCAAGCGTACAAAGTCTGGAAGGCTCCAGCCAGTTTGTGCTGCTAAATGGTAAGGGAAAATATTTGATCAGGGCTTAGCTCCGTGCCTCCTGTTATTTGCGGATATATATATATTTTTAGGGCAAGAGCTGCATTTATTTTATGTGCTACTTTTCAAATAAACCGGTTCCCAGAGGGACAGAAATCCACCAGTTGTGCCGCAATTAAAACCTAAACGTAAAGCTGCAACAGGGAAGAAAAATTTGAAGTAACATTATGACACATGTTAGCAGGAAATTGCAAGATACGGAGGGAAAGTGTACAAATTGATGTTTTAATGTAATGTCTTTCAACTCGATCTTTCAAAGGGAGAGAGAAAAAGATGTCACATTTACAGGGTTTTTCTGCTTTAAAGCCGGTTGTCATAAAATGCAAAAGAAAACCCGGTGTTTAATTTTCCAAGACACTTTGATCAATTGTATTAATTTGTCTCAAGGAAGAATTAATAATTCTACCAGCAGTATAATGAAAATGTTTCAGCATTAATGCAGAATGAAGTACAGTGAATGGAGGTATTGAGCCAGTTTCACCCATTATCTGTTTATTATTAAGCCTTCCAAGACTAATAACATTAGTGAAAGATATATTTCTTTATCATTTATTTCAAAGTGGTGCAGTTGCAGCTTATTGGTTGGTATATCCATGATTTTTAAAGCTGCAACTATAGTTTTTAATGCTACTTTTTCCCCTTTAGGAAAACATAGCTTGACTCCTCTGTTTTCTTGCTTGCATAATGATTGTCCTATTCAAATAGCAACATGGACTGTGATACCTCATTTACATCTCACTCAAGTATTTCCCTTTTACTTCTAAATTGTTCTAATTTAAGACAAAATAAAATTTTCAAGAGAATAATATATCCAAGGGCTTCCTATAATACTCGGCTCCTATTCTGAGCTGCTAATCAGATGCCTTTGATTAAGCTGGTGAACGTAACATCTACACATACAGCAATTACTGGCCTCCAGAGACCATTTTTTTCCATATAAACAGCTGTGCATAGTTCCATGCATTGGTATAATTGCAAATGAAGATGGGAGAGCCAAATGAGATGGGTGAATTGTAGAGAATGATCTATCCTCTCTTAGAAACCCTAGCAGAGTTAACTTGTTTGTTTTCTAAATGAGAAAAGCCTGTTATTGTTCTAGCTTTTCCCATCTTAGAAGATGCAAGGCCTTGAAAGAAGGTCATAGCTCAGTGGCTACGCAAGGTGTCCCAGGTTCCAATCCCTGGCACCACCAGATGGGACTAAAACCTGTTTGGCTGTTGCCAATCAGTGCAGATTAATAATGGTCTAGGTAGACCAATGTCTCACCCACCTAGATCATAGGTTTGTTTTTAAAGTACAATTCTATACAATGTTCTTTTGTACATACCTTGCTTGCTTTTAATCTGCTGTCTTATCTCCCTGTGCTATTAGTAATGCATGCAGCATTGCTCAATTTTTTAAGACATCATTGAGCCCTGGGGTCGAAGAATAGCACACTAATTGAGGAAGATATGTTAATTAAATCTGCACTGTACTGTACTGTACTGTACGTACGCCTAAGCTGGTATGGTGGCACAGAATGTTCAGTTGCTCAGAGAACTAAATAGTGTGGTATCCAGCTTCCGTAAGAGAAGGGAAATGTGTCAGTTTGGCTGGGTACAGAGTAGAGAATGAACTAAGATGGGGAGCGGAAGAAAGGATAGGTGGCTTAAGGAAAGGGATTGAGGGGACTAGGAATTGAAGCTAGAGAGATAAATATGAATAAATTTTGCATTGAGGGTCTGTGTATTGTGGTGGGGACAGAAATGAGGTTCATAGACCCTGGTCAGGGGAATTCTGCCTATTGTGGGTTCTCCTGTCTTTGCAGCACTGAGGATACAAAGAGGACTCAAGTACAGTAGTGATGGTCAGGACACTAAACTCCACAGACTGATTTCAGGAAGTACTCAGTTCTTTGGCTGCAGATTCTATTAACCCTAGAAGGATATTGAAACATCACTGGAAAGCTGATAGCTGATATTAGCCAAGCTGGCCATTATGTGATTTGTTGCCATTCATAATGTTATTTTTGTGGTATGAAAGTCTCTGAAGCTGATGGGAGAGCTTTTCTCTGACATGGTTATCTTCTCAAACAGGATTATCCCTTTACAATGTTTGAGTTATTAAAGCAGAGTAAAACAAACTGCTTTTAATGGAATATATCCAACACTTTCTACTTTAAAAAACCCCAAACTGAATCATTTGACCTTTCTCCTCTTCCCCGCTCGTATTCCTAGAGTTTTTTCCAATGTGATGTTAATTTGGATTGTAAAGTTTTCCCATGACTTCAGGCTGCATTGGAATAAGAGGAAATAAGTTTTAGCTTACTACAGTTACAGAAAACATTGGGCAAGAGGGGAAAATATTTTCTCAGATTTAATAATAAGGGCCCACTCTTTCCCCATAGGAACGCGGGTGGCACTGTGGATTAAACCACAGAGCCTAGGACTTGCCAATCAGAAGGTTGGCGGTTCGAATCCCTACGACGGGGTGAGCTCCCATTGCTCGGTCCCTGCTCCTGACAACCCAGCAGTTCGAAAGCATGTCAAAGTGCAAGTAGATAAATAGGTACTGCTCTGGCGGGAAGGTAAACGGCATTTCTGTGTGCTGCTCTGGTTCGCCAGAAGCGGCTTAGTCATGCTGGCCACATCACCTGGAACCTGTACACTGGCTCCCTCGGCCAATAAAGCTAGATGAGTTCCGCAACCCCAGAGTCTGCCACGACTGGACCTAATGGTCAAGGGTCCCTTTACCTTTCCCTCATAGAAATCCCTTACATGCAGCTGATAAGAGGTGCTGCTGTTCCGAATGGCCCATGGGTGCTGTGGTTAAACTTTTGGACGATGGCCAAGGAAGACCCAGCTTCAGATCCCTCTCTGCCATTAGATTCTCTGTGGGTGATGCTGGGAGAGTCACACACTTTCAGCCTCACTGTATTGCATAGGGTTGCTGGGCATAGAAAAATTAGGGGAAGGGAGAGGGGAACCATTTCTACTGCTTTGAGTTATTTGCAGTAAACATGGCGTTGAAATGTAATAAATACCACAATATGCTCATACACAAAATTATATAACACCAGCTATTCTAGAGGCACCACAGAAAAACATTGACTCTGGCATGATGGTAGATTACAAGTTCAGCCCTGTATGCAATTACCCTACCAAAAAAGTGAAGACCCCTTTGTTGCATAGTTTGTTGCCAAAGGGGACGGAAGGGTCAGGTGTTGTAATGAATAACTGAGCCCCCCCCCCCCCCAGTTCTCCACAGAGGGGCACAAAAATGTTTATGAAACTTATCCCAGTGGTTCATCTCTGCACCAAATAGACCCTCTCATTCCTATTTGAAATTATTTTTGCCCTGCTCATGTGAAGTACACCTGTACACATGTAGCATTGATAGCACTTGCACAATCAATTGCATTGCTGTTTAAATGTAGTATGAGTCATTCAGCATTAGGGCATGCCTCAGTCTTTCAACAATCACCATTTTGGGCCATGCTGTGTCGTACTTTATTATTCTAGTGGAATGTTTTGCTTAGGCTGTCTGATGATTTTGCCGAATCATAACATTACCTTCAAAAGCTGAGAATTGCAGAGAAGAGAGAGAATATGTTGAGACTATCAGCAAAATTTTCCAGAGGCTTAAAGCCGATCTAGAAATAAAACAATATTCTTCAGTTGCTTCTTAAACCCATGAAATTAAGGAAACTTTTATAACAAAATAATTCATGCAACTGAAAGTCTGTGCATCTCATTTTAAAATTAGATTAAAGGATAAATACAGTATGCAAGCCCTCTTATAGCTGCCATAAATACAGTTTGAGTGGTAGGGTGTGCGAGAGGATGGCACAGAATAAATGAAAGCTTTTCTGTAGAAAAATATTTGTCCCCTGCAGCACAGCCCTAATATTGAAAGGGAGGGTCACCTGAAGCTGTTTATGTTTTTGCCTTGGTGTACGGGGGTCGTAGAAGTGGTTTTATTATGTTTCTCAGGCAATGTGGATGTATTAATGAGGATTTATAAAGGCAAAATAATTTATAACCATGTTATCATCACAGTATCATTTATCATTTTTAAATGGTCGTATTCACCTTGATTTTTCAAGGCAACATGGTGCTTATGACCAGTAAACACCTTACGCACTTCTGGGCTTGAGCACCAGGTGTGAACACGAAGTATAGAACTGTGTAGCTCCAATATCTTGAGCTCCAAAATAGGTATTACATCAAGCTATGTTTTTATTTTTTCTCCTTGCCCCGTTTGAAAACAGATGCATGGATCAAGCATGTGTTTGAACTATGTTATGTTTTCAATGTGAACTCTCAATCTTGAATCCATATATCACACTGTGTTTTATTTTGCATCTTTCCCGGGCCTCCTTAAAACTGAATAGTTATGACCAAGCTTATTATTCAGCCTTGAAACACAGAATTGTGCCTTTATCATGTGTGTTCATTTATTTTACATTTTTATCCTGCCGTTCCTGTGAAAACTCAAGGTAATGTGTACTTCTATTTCCCTATCTCTCTCCCCCCCCCCCCATTTTATCATCACAACATCCCCACAGGGTAGGGAGAACAGATTACTGGTCCAAGGTCACCCAGTAACTGAGTGGGAATTTGAACCTAGGTGTTGCTGTGTGGTTTGTTTATGGGGTGCTGAGTATAGTAGCTCTGTGAGGGGATTTTCGGGATTCTTTGGGGGAAGTCATGTGCTTTAAATGACCTTGCCCGTCGGATACTCTAGCTACGAGATCACACACCTTCTGCACTAAAGTTATTTCCATTATCTCAAGTTCATTGGAGCTATCTCATTTAAAGAAACTTCCAGGTGAGCAGAATGCAAATGCAGAAGTTTAAATCAAAGGCCTCCAATTATATATATGAACTTTACTTTTTATAAGTGAACATAAGGAGACGCTGTATGGCCAGCTATCTAGAAAGAAAATTAGTAAACATTCCGCACACGTACCAGTAAGGCAACTGCTTAAAAATATTGTCATTTTCTTTTATAGGATTAAATGGCTTCACACCAGTATGTCTGGAATTAGAGGAGTCCATTCTGTTTATCTAAAGCTGACAGCATAATGTAGGATCTGTTTATCTTCATAAACAACTTTCTTCAACAGTTAATTTTTCAACCATGAGTCGGGAGCCCTCCTTTCATCTCATGTTTAGTGTATGAGCCTTGTGTGAGTTTTATTGAAAATGAATGGATCTGTGCAGAAGCAATACTGGTTGGATCATGCCCTTAGTTGTCAGTGAAGTCATCAACATCCACACCATCCTTTCTTTGGGCTGTGCAGCTGTATAACATAACATAGAGATTTAGGAAACATAGAAAACTGTCTTATACCAGGTCAGTTTATTTGCACATATATTAATTTAAGGAAGTTATACCCTGCTTTTAACTATATACCTTGAAGCCCAGTTTTGTCTACTGACTTCCAGGAACTTTCCATGATCTCTGGTAAGGATGTTTCCCAAATTCTGTTGCCCCCCCCCCCAAGAGTATGAAATTCAAGTCGGATCTCTGAGCCCCTCCAAAGGTGCCAAGGAACTTTTTAGTACCATGTTTTGAGACTTGACCTAAAATGTGGGTAATTTTGAGTTTAAACAGGGCATATAACAGTGTGAGTCACAATTAGCCTATTGAAGTTAACTGCAACAATAATCTCAGTTGTTCAGCCCTGGCTGCAATAACAGTCTAATCTCAAAAATTCAAAAGCTGTGTTCAATTAATCACTGTTCAGTTTTCTGGCTGAAAAAATGACAGCCCCACTATCCATTTGGAGAGCAGTTCACAGTGCAACTCTATTCAAGATCACTCTGAAATAAGTTCCACTGAATTCTATAAGTCTTACACCCAAGGAAGTGTGCATTAGATTGCATTCTTTATATCTGAACTAGATACATCCCCCGTTCTATTAAAAGAAACAAAGAATTCTGGAAATGAAAGGTCTGCATTAATAGTGCACCTTTTGTTGAAATATAAAGTGCCATATTTTCCCTTCAAAAATAAAATGAAAATAAAAAAAATAAATGTAAACCAACAGATTTTCCAGATTTGTGTTGGAAGATTTGAAATCCTTTAAGTAGTAACAATTTATCAACAACTTTTGACTATAAAGAGGGTCATTTTTAGCATAGTCTCTCCATCCCTTTAGGCAAGGAAAATGTTTGCATGTCAATGCAGAACTGTCTGTGTAATTTAATTATTTATAGACATCTGGACTGGCTGGCTTGCTGTTAACAAATCACAGGCACATATTGTACTTCCCACTTGAGACTTTAAAAAAGAATAGAAGGACACCAGGTCATAATTTCTTTTCATGTTCTGTTTAGTGACCATAAGAAATTAATGTATTTCCTTTTGCAGCATTTAGGGTTTTATGTTCCATTTCTTCCCTTGCAATGCATTTGTGTCTGAGGCTAAGCCAAGCAGTCTGATCTTGAGGAGCAATTTTAGCTATAAACAATGGTTTGTGCTGCTGTGTAAGCATCATTTAGTGGGGCAGAGCTGCAGCTTAACTGAAGTAACTGCAAAACATAAACAAGGTGGAATTTGATTTGAAAGCTAACCTTCAGATTTATTGAACTTTGAAAGGGATTCAATTATGTGGTGGTCATTTGCCCCACAAAACTGCCACAGAAGGATTGCCTTGATATGGAGCTGAGGTTCAGAAGGGGAATACGGTGAAACAAATGTGTAATTATCCACATAACATGGTGAACTGAGCCAAATCCTTTACCAGAGTAACCTCATAAGCAGCAAGAAACTGAATAGGCTTCGTATTGAAGGAGGCAGAGCTGAATGCCATAAACATGGACAAGGATCCTATGAGGATTTAGTCTTCAGTATACCATACAGGAAATGAGGAGTTGGCAGTTGCAGTAGACGTTTGTGCTAATCACATGAGTTCAGCTGTTCAGAAGGGTAAAAGTACCATAAAAATCCACTTGGTTAGTTGTGCCAGCTATTTGCATAAGCTTGACCAGCTGTTTGAAACCCATCTATTGCCTGTGACATACCCTGTAAATTTAATAAACTTTTGTCATTATTACAAGGCACCTCTGAGCTTTGAGGATGTAGTAGAACACCTTAGCTAATAATTCTGCAGTATTTCTGGCATGTTGTCATTTGAATTATCTCTGAATTTTCCATCTCTGCAGGGCCATTTGTTCCAGTGATAAATAAAGTGTAGGCAATTGTTGCTGCCAAACAGGATTTTATAGTATTCTTTACTAAAAAGAATATTCTTGTTTTGAAGAGTTCACTTTTAAAAAAACAATACTTAATAATCTGTTTCCAAACTTAAGAAAGGGTGACAGCTTCAGTCCAAAGAATAAATAAATAAAACCTGATAGATGTGTTTTGCTTTTTTGCCAAGAGGCCAATTTATGGAGCCCAAGCTCAGAGTGGCACTTCATTCACACTGCTATAGATTTATTCGTACAAATAAGAGTGCGGGCTTAAACCATATACACAAAATGTCATTGTAAACTACTACCTGATGAATCTCAAAGTAGTTTTTGTTCCTTTCTCAAAGCTTTATTGCATGCAAAGTGACTGGCTCAAACATCTGGTCTGATTGGTATAATTTTAAGGTTCGTTTCAGATTGTACAACAGAAGTGTGAGAAGCAAATTGCCCACCATATTTAGCCTTAATTGTTAACATATGAAATCAGTTCTGTTTGGGTGTTTTGCACATTTTTCTGGGCATGCCATTTTTCTGGGCTTTAGTGGAAAGCATATGGGCTTAGTTGCTTGAGTGCAACATTGGAAGCCATGTCATTATTTTGGCATTGCTGGGATGTTATGCTGACCAAGTATAGACAACAAACAAAACTATTTTGTGCTCCCTGTGCTTTGTGAATTTGCTGTCTGTGTTAATTATAGCCCACTGGACTCTTTATTGTGGTTCCCACATTAAGTAGCTGCCAGTGCCAGAATTTTCATTTTCTCGGCACGGCCGAGTGTCAGTACGTTGTAGCTGTCTCAGTTTGGTACTAATCGAGATTGTTGCCAACAATCAGAATAGTGGTGAAGAAGAAGAAGAAGAAGAAGAAGAAGAAGAAGAAGAAGAAGAAGAAGAGGAAGAGGAGGAGTTTGGATTTGATATCCCGCTTTATCACTACCCTAAGGAGTCTCAAAGCGGCTAACAATCTCCTTATCCCTTCCTCCCCCACAACAAACACTCTGTGAGGTGAGTGAGGCTGAGAGACTTCAGAGAAGTGTGACTAGTCCAAGGTCACCCAGCAGTTGCATGTGGAGGAGCAGGGAATCAAACCCGGTTCACCAGATTATGAGTCCACTGCTCTTAACCACTACACCACACTGGCATAGCGAACATTCTGTAGATCCCAGTGAATTAAAGGATGAAAGCGAGTGGCTTGGTTTAGTGAAAAAGTGGCTTTTCCTGGTTTGTGAAATTGTAGAGGAGCCTCTGGATTGTGGACTCCTTTCACCATGGGCAGGAATAAATGACCAAATCAGGGAGATTAACCAGGAAGTTGAATAGACAGAGAACACCGAGTGAAGATTTGCTCATGATCTTGCCATGGTGTCCATACACAGATTAGGGAGTAATCTGTGTAGCTGTTAAAATAAACTATAATAGCTGCTATTTGTTTTTTTCTGTCTAAGTATTAGACTAAACCTGCTGAAATTACATCCTGCTATAGTGCAATGATGCAGTATTTATTTATTTTTAAATGTTGCTGGATATTTGTGTATGTGGTTATACAAAGGGTCCTTCTAAGCACCCATAAAGGCACACCTTTTAAAAAGGGCTATACAGTGGTACCTTGGGTTAAGAACTTAATTCGTTCCAGAGGTCCGTTCTTAACCTGAAACTCTTCTTAACCTGAGGTGCCACTTTAGCTAATGGGGCCTCCCGCCGCCACCACGCAATTTCTGTTCTCAACCTGAAATTAAAGTTCTTAACCTGAGGTACTATTTCTGGGTTAGCGGAGTCTGTAACCTGAGGTACCACTGTATTCACAGTAGCACCAATCCAGAACCAAAAGCAATCATTGTCTCTGTGTAAGGGGAGAGGTACTACACTTGGGAATAGCTATACTGTTTTCCCCCCTGCTTGAAATGAGTAAATCAGTCAGAGGACATCACTGGAGTGGGTGACTGTAGAGCTTTCAAAGTTAAATAACATTTTGCAAAGCAGCAAAATACCTATGAAGTAACATGGTATTACTGTAAGGGAGATGAGGTAGCTCTGTTAGTGTTGGACAGTTTAGAAGAGAACTGTCTGGGTTTTCTTGTGTTTGAATGCTATAGGAGTTTGTGTACATGTTAAGAATTATTATTTTTTAAGTGTGAGGGGAAGAAGCATTAAAATACTATGGTAAGGGGAACAGATGAGCCTCCTCACTAGTGATGTCAGGCTATATAACTTGCAAGGGCTGTGAGTGATTTTGTGAATAGTTATTACATGCATTAATAATGATCAATCGATTGATCAAGTTAAATCTCTTCATTTGATGAGGTAATTAATTCTCCTGAGCGAGAATTATGTTTGAGATACAGTTTCATTTGTAGAGCAGAGTGGTGAGTCATTGGCTTCCACCTAGCTTTGTTTCTTCCTGATTTGCAGTGATAGAAATCCATCAGGCCAAATGATTAATGTACACTAGTGATATATTCTACAAATGATATCTTACTGCATTGCAGGGGTTGGACCAGATGACCCTTTAGGTCCCTTCCAGCTCTACAATTCTATGATTCTAAGCACAGCTGAAATATTCTCTAGAATCCAGACACCAGGAAGTACTACCATATATTAGAAAATATTTCACTGCGTTATGAATTTTGCAGACAACGGGCCTTCATCAGCAACTTTAGATTTGCTATGGTGTTCTCAGATTTATGGAAGAACTACAACTTGGTTCTCTTGTTTTGTAATGAAAAGTCATTTGAAGCTATACTGTTGTGACTCATATTGTATCCTTTTCCTGGTTGTTTCTCTCATATCCCTGTACAGATGTCAAAAGAATATACGTTCAAAAATACTTAGGATTGTAGCCACAGATATGTTTTAGTAAAACAACTCATTAAACTGATCCCGTTGTGTTTCATAAACAGGACTGATTTATTTGTATTTTTAAAAATGTTTTACAGTTTTAATGTAATTATTAAAATTCTTTGACAGGGCTTTGCACTGGAAAGTAGCATATAAAGAAAAAATAAAAATAAAATTTTGAATGAATTATCTGATGCCTGTTAAAATGCAGTTTGAAAATTTGGTTGTAAATTTAAGATAGTGTGTAAATTTGGGGTGAAGAGGTGTGCTCTCCACCCCAAATTCTTGAAATTTCTCTTGTATGTAGAAACATCAGTTGCAAGATGTACCATAAACATGAATGCCATCATTGGCTTCATTAATTTCAGTTACGGAAGTAGATGACTATATATGCATATATTTATTTGTACATAGAAATGGCAAAGGCTCAGAGCTGCAATCACATGTCTCCATGTGAATATCAGAGCTGGGTGGACACTCTGGAGAATACATGGGGCTCTATAGATGGAGGCATTAGCCTTCCAATTTCTGTATGCTATTAGTTTTTCCTTGCATGTTTGGTGGTTAGCCACCTTCCATTTCCTTGCAACCTTACAGCATGTCTACTGAACACTAGTTCCTCACATCTATTGCCATCGTTAAGTGTTCTCTTCTCATGTAACAGTTGCCATGTGGAGAGATAATTAAAGTGAATTTTATGTAGCAACTATAAATGTGTAAACAGGCCCTTGTATGTTAGATGTTATGACCATCAGTGTGACAGGTTTTGCTCTAGAATGAGCATTTTATCAGAACTTTGCTCTGCTTTATTATTTTGATAATTTCAGGAATTTAACCTGGTGATTCACATCCATTGTGCTCAAATAGCATTACAGTAAGCCCACAACTTATGCACATTCAATGAACTTGGCCAAAAAATTATGAAAAAAATTAAAGCGGGGGCAGACATCCAGGAAAAAAAGACTTTGGCAATCCCACCTTCCATTGTACCCAATGTGTTTTGACCATATACAGTTTTGGCTTTAGGCGTGATCCCTGGAACATAACCCCCTCTCCAGAGTTTTACTGTTGAGCTCTGCTTCCTATCAGCTTTGTGTCCTTGATTTTGCTGCAGAAATACTTGTGGAGATATCAATACTGTTGCTTTAATTTTGAGTAACGTTGTGAAGTTACTAAGACCCATCAAATCTGATATGTACGGGTATACAGACATGTATGGGGGGTGGGATACGGTTCTGGTTCTTTTCCCAATCTTCCTTGCCACTTCCAAATCCTTCTTTCTCTCCACCCACACTCCCACTGCTCCCATCATACGTGGATAGGTGTTGCCATGGGCAGTATAAGTATATATCCCCTCATTCCTTCAAAAAGGTATGCAGCCTCGAGGACTAGGTATCTTTTCATCCTTCCCACCACCAGAGAAAAACAGCACGAAGAGGAATGCATAAACACCCCTTCTTTCACTAGTCTTCCTCTCAGTCTCCAAGCTTGCTGCAACTGCTGTGTGTTAATAAGAAAAGTGGGGAAAGAATTATGAAGAGGATTTCATGAAGAATAAAATGACATTTTAAGTTATAGGCCTTTCCTGATTTTTTCAATAAATAGGCCAACCTTAGTCCATTTCTAATAGGCAAGGTGACATGTAGATACTAATTGTTGATGGCCATTTGATTCCAAACACTAAATATGCAAAGACTAGGACAAGCCAGACTTGCTTGGTCCATTATCTTAAGAAACCGTTCCAAAAGCAGCTTATGCTCATCCCCCACCCCACCTTTGTCAGTTTCACTGTGCAGCCAAGAGTTTTGTTATGCATCTTCAGTTGAAGTTGGCAGAAGCTAATGCTCCTAGATTCTGCACTGGGTCTTTTGCCAGCAGGACGTTTGAATTCTGACTTAAAACTACTGCTTTTTTCAGCCCTGTTCAGCAGCTCTGCAATGTGTAACTTAGCCTCCCACTATACCTGCTATAATGTAAACAAAGCTAGAATTCTACCTTTTCTAGGCAGTTTTTCAAGCTGTACCCATTTCCATGTTCATGCCCAGGAGCAGGATCTCAATTTAAAGCACCCCTTTATTCCTTAGCAGACAATAGTGGCTAAGGGAGTGTTTGAGGCCATGGGAACAGTAGCCGCAGGTTCCTTTCTCCTTGGTTAGTTGCTAGGAAGACATTGCTAGGCTTCACATCACTCCGCTGTTTGCTCCTTGGTTCAGCATCTCATATCCTTTGCTCTCTCCCCCTGTCATGGGGCCCATTCTTCTGTCTCACGTTGCAGAGGAATCAGTACCCAACCCACACACGAAGTATATGCTTCTCTTCTGTCCAGGACTTGTAAGAAAATTCTGGGCATTTGTAATAATATGTTAACAATTGTGGCCTAGAATATCAACAGATATTAAAATATAGCTATGCCCACAAACACATTAGATGTTTATAGAGAATGTACAGTAATCCTTGGATGTGTACTGTTGAGGCATAGTTTGGTTGGTTTGATGGTCTTCAGCAAGTCTCCTGCCTGTGAGTGTAAAAAAGAGAGAGGCAATAATATATACTACAGTGGTACCTCGGGTTAAGTACTTAATTCGTTCTGGAGGTCCGTTTTTAACCTGAAACTGTTCTTAACCTGGGGTACCACTCTAGCTAATGGGGCCTCCTGCTGCCGCCGCGCCGCCGGAGCACAATTTCTGTTCTCATCCTGAAGCAATGTTCTTAACCTGAAGCACTATTTCTGGGTTTGCAGAGTCTGTAACCTGAAGCGTATGTAACCTGAAGCATATGTAACCTGAGGTACCCCTGTATCTTGTAGGGTTGTTGCAAAAATGCAGAAAAAGTGGCCACAAAACACTATTGACACCTAAGGATGCAATCCCTTGTATACTTACTTGGTAATAAGTCGTACTGAGCTCAGTTGGACACAACAGCATAAGGGTAAATTGTATATCTGTTACCTTTTAGTGTAGCTTTTAATTCATTCTGCATAGATGTCAGTACTGGTGGACATACATGTTAGTCCTCAACAGATCTTTTAAGAATATTTTGTTTTTGTAACATGTGGCAAGTACCTTACCAACTTTCCCTTCCTCTACTTTTCAGGATGGTACGAAGCAAAAAAGAGAACGGAAAAAGACAGTGTCATTTAGCAGTATGCCAACTGAAAAGAAGATCAGCAGTGCAAGTGACTGTATTAACGCCATGGTTGAAGGCTCAGAACTCAGAAAGGTTCGCTCCAACTCTAGAATTTACCACCGGTACTTCCTTTTAGATGCAGACATGCAGTCTTTACGTTGGGAGCCTTCGAAGAAGGATTCTGAGAAAGCAAAGATTGATGTTAAATCAATCAAAGAAGTGAGAACAGGGAAAAATACAGACATTTTTCGTAGCAATGGAATTTCGGAACAGATTTCGGAAGACTGTGCATTTTCTATTATTTATGGAGATAATTATGAGTCTCTAGATCTCGTTGCAAATTCTGCAGATGTTGCAAATATTTGGGTCACTGGACTGAGATACCTGATATCGTATGGAAAACACACGTTAGATATGCTAGAAAGTAGCCAAGATAAAATGCGGACTTCATGGGTTTCACAAATGTTTAAAGAAACAGATATTGATAATTTGGGGCGCATATCCATGTGCAGAGCTGTACAGTTTATAAAAAATTTAAATCCTGGTTTAAAAACTAGTAAAATTGAATTGAAGTTCAAAGAGCTACACAGAACAAAAGACAAACCTGGTACAGAAATCACAAAGGAAGAATTTATTGAAGTCTTTCATGAGCTTTGCACTCGCCCTGAGATCTATTTTTTGTTAGTTCAATTTTCTAGCAATAAAGAATTCCTGGACACAAAGGACCTTATGATGTTTTTAGAAGCAGAACAGGGTATTGCACATGTCACCGAAGAGATAAGCCTGGATATTATTCACAAATATGAGCCATCTAAAGAGGGCCAGGAAAAGGGCTGGCTTTCCATAGACGGTTTTACAAATTATCTTACTTCTCCGGAATGCCATATATTTGACCCAGAGCACAAAAAAGTGTGCCAGGGCATGAACCACCCTCTATCTCATTATTTCATAAACTCATCTCACAACACGTACTTGATAGAGGATCAGTTCCGTGGCCCATCTGATATCACAGGATACATTCGTGCTTTGAAAATGGGGTGCCGGTGTGTCGAGTTGGATGTGTGGGATGGTCCTGACAATGAACCAGTAATTTACACAGGGCACACCATGACCTCGCAGATAGTCTTCCGCAGTGTAATCGACATCATAAACAAATATGCATTCGTTGCTTCGGAATACCCTCTTATTTTGTGCTTAGAAAACCACTGTTGTCTCAAGCAGCAGAAGGTGATGGTTCAGCATATAAAGAAAATATTGGGAGACAAGGTCCACACGCAGTCTCCAAACACAGAGGAATCATATCTGCCTTCTCCTGAATCTCTTAGAGGGAAAATACTAATTAAAGCCAAGAAGCTGTCTCCTAATTGTTCTGGGCTAGAGGGAGATGTCACAGATGAAGACGAAGGCGTAGAAATGTCCCAGAGAATGGGGAAAGAGGGTGTGGAACAACAGAATATTATCACAGTAAAACGGTTTCAGCTCTGCAAAGAGCTTTCAGAACTGGTAAGCATGTGTAAGTCGGTTCAATTTAAAGATTTTCAGGTTTCATTTCAGCTTCAAAAATACTGGGAAGTTTGCTCCTTCAATGAAGTGCTTGCTACCAAATATGCCAATGAAAACCCTGGAGACTTTGTGAATTACAACAAACGTTTTCTCGCCAGGGTTTTCCCCAGCCCTATGAGGATTGATTCTAGTAATATGAACCCACAGGATTTTTGGAAGTGTGGCTGTCAGATAGTAGCAATGAACTTTCAGACACCTGGATTAATGATGGACCTCAACATTGGTTGGTTTCGACAAAACGGTAACTGTGGCTATGTTCTTCGACCTGCTATCATGCGGGAAGAAGTCTCTTACTTCAGTGCAAATACGAAGGACTCTGTGCCTGGAGTTTCACCTCAGCTCCTTCATGTTAAGATTATTAGCGGACAGAACTTTCCTAAACCAAAAGGGTCAGGTGCCAAAGGTGATGTTGTAGACCCTTATGTCTATGTAGAAATCCATGGGATCCCTGCAGACTGTGCAGAGCAAAGGACAAAAACTGTGCACCAGAATGGGGACAACCCAATTTTTGATGAGAGTTTTGAATTTCAGATTAATCTGCCTGAACTCGCCATGGTGCGCTTTGTAGTGCTGGACGATGATTATATCGGGGATGAATTTATTGGGCAGTACACAATTCCCTTTGAGTGTTTACAGACAGGTTATCGCCATGTCCCCCTTCAGTCTTTAACAGGAGAAGCTCTGGCACATGCTTTCTTATTTGTCCACGTTGCTATAACTAATAGAAGGGGTGGTGGAAAGCCACATAAACGGGGCCTGTCTGTCAGGAAGAGCAAGAAATCCAGAGAATATGCCTGTATGAGGACTTTATGGATTAAAACCATTGACGAAGTATTCAAGAATGCTCTCCAGCCCATACGGGATGCCACAGATTTGAGGGAAAACATGCAGGTACCGTCTTTTATTCACTACCATTTATATGAGATTAGCATTTTACATACAGATATACTGGTGTAATTATGTTTCCATAATAAATAATGTGACATAGTTAAGCGTAGTAATGTGCTCAGAGGTTCAGTGACTTTGCAGACAGTTAAAAGTAAGGATTAGAGTTATCAGTGCCCTCAAGTGATGGCTGTAAGATACTCAGGCACGGATGCCACCCTAACTGGATTCAGCTTTTGTGCTCTAAGGTATTTTCTGTTATCTGACTGTTGTTCTGAAGGATGACTGATTATGGATATGTTTTATAGCAAGGTTGGCTAACTGGTTTTATTTATTTACAGTTGTTCCTTGGATCCCGAATGCCTTGCAAGTCGAACATTTTGGCTCCTAAACGTTGCAAACCCAGAAGTGAGTGTTCCGGTTTGCAAACGTTCTTTGGAACCCGAACGTCCGACGCGGCTTACGAGGGTTCCGATTGGCTGCAGGAGCTTCCAGCAGCCAATCGGAAGCCGTGCTTTGATTTCCGAATGTTTTGGAAGTCTAATGGACTTTCAGAACGGATTTCATTCGACTTCTGAGGTACCACTGTATTTTTATTTTTAGTAGTATTATAGACCTGCCCTTCACCCTAAGGTCCCAGGGCAAGTTACAGTGATAAAACAGTCCAACAATATTTTTGTAAAAAACCATTTGAAACAACTTATAATCACAAACTACCTCACTTTTCCTCCAAGGAGCTTGAGGTGGCATGGCACTTCTCCCTCTTTCCCATTTTATCCTCTCAGCAACTATGTGAGGTAAATTTTTATCCTCTCAGCAACTATGTGAGGTAAATTAGGCAGGTAAATTAGACAGAGGCAGGCAGAAAGAGAGAGAGAGAGAGAGAGAGAGAGAGAGAGAGAGAGAGAGACCCCTAGTCCAAGGTCCCCCAGTGAACTTCATGGCTGAGTCAGATTTGAACCTGGGTCTCCCCAGTCCTAGTTCAACACTTAACTATTACACCACACTGACTCTCATTTATTTTGGTAATATATAGCCTGATCTTCATTAAAATCTGTTCCAGAGTAGAATTTTAATCTCAGGGCTGCATTACATGCTGACTAATCTGAGGGCTACATCCCAAGGGCGCCTATGATCAACGCACTAGTGGGTTCTGATGCTCCAACCCCACCTTTGCCCCTTCTTTTTCATGGCACATATACTCACAGCACACACACAGCATATGCCATCTCACCCCACACATGGCTTGCAGAAAGCCCTCATTCCTTCTTCACAACACCTTTTTACCCATGGCAGATAGGAAAGAGGTTCAGGAGCTCAAGTGTGCCAAGGAGCCCAGCATTCGACTTGATGGAGCAATGGTATGCTGCAGCATCCTGAGGTGGACTTCTTCCTTTTTAGTGCCATGTGAAGGATGGGAAGAAAAAAATGCTCCCTCTGTAGCTGTAGTGTTCTAGCAGGGAGGGGGAAGTGGGGAGGGAAACTTCCCCCACCGCTCTGCCAGAGAGAAGGCCGTCTTCCTCCCTGGTGTCCCTTCCTCATGAGCGTTGAATGAAGTGCCTTTCCTTTCTATCCACTGCCACCGAACAGATTGGCGGTCTCTGGAAACCAGAGGGAGTACTCTGCTCTGCTCTGATGTTTCCCAAGCACACCCAGCTAGGGGTGTCAGAGAGTTCAGACAAAAACAGAAAAGAAATCAGAAATTGCTGCAGTTGGCATGTTCATGTGTGGTCAGGAATGGTAAACAAATGTGACTGGTCTTTGTTCAATGTTGTTCTTGTTTAGTTCTATGAACAGTAAGTAATTAATGACCTTTCTACACTGTTTTGACATTTCCTTTACACTGAAATGGATGATAAGATACATAAATAGTTATGCAAGTTATGTTAAATTGCGGGCAGCAAGATAATAACGTAGTACTTTGCAGAAGCCAGACTGCAGCAGAATGGATACGCTGTTGATTGTGGTGAATATAGGTCAGAACAGAAAGCTGCTGCCTTATTTTGATACTCCCACTGCTCAGGTTTCCAGTGCTCTGATCTGCTAAGTGTTAGTGGATAAATAAGAGGAGAGGAACTTTGTTCAGTGGCACTTCAAGGCTACCAGAAAAGGCTTGGTGGCTTGGATGAGGCTTGCAAGCCTGGGGTTCAGCATACCTGTTTTGCAGAAAATAGTTGTGTTTTGTTGGCTTGCAGTTGATTGTATGAGCTAAGTGCATCAAAAAGCATTGTGTTTATGGTGTGTGATCTAAAATGGCTCATTCATATATGCAAGCCATCACTTGATTCTGCAGTCATCAAGGGATGTAAAGGCACTTTATAAACTAGTGTCAGAGAAGGGGATAAACTTAAGATGTATGTTTACAAGTCCCCATATTAAATTGTTGCTGAGGCAAGACCTTCCATATCCTCAGCATTTCTATGTTGTTTCATGCACTGTCGTGTCAAGTAGGTTGCTGTTCTCATAGTTTGGTACTAAGCAAGTACTAATATTAGGTATTTTATTTAATGTTAAATTATTCTAGGATAATACTTCCTGCCTGTGATTCGTTTTACCTTGTTAAAGGATGAATCAAAGACTAAAGTGAATTGAAACAGATACACTAGCATTGGGCAGGATCAACAGATGTTGACCTGCATTGTAGACATCATAATACAGCACTGGAAAAATATATATCTGAAGAGTAATGTAAAATGACCCATGATCACTTAACTCCTAGAGAGAAAAAGTTTGCATGACAATATTGATGACTGAAAGCTTTTCAAGTAAAGAGCATGAGCTGGAATTTTGACTGTTTCTCTCCAGGGAGAAGAAATGATTACAGTACTGTCAACTGCAGCTGAAAAGTGGGATTACTTTAGAATGTAGAAGCATTCTAAAGCATATCTTCTTAATTTTAATTCTGGATAACTACTGCAAGCCTTGTTGGTACCTTAATTACTTCAAAAAAGTTGATGTTTCTGCAGAACATGGCTACAGATATGGGGTGTTTTATTTTGGTAGCTATTAGGATTGTACAATGAGGCTGAAATATATTAAACTAAAGATAATTGAGATTCAAATTGTGTATAAGTGAAATATAACTTCTTCCTTCCTTTTCAACAGAATGCAGTGGTTTTATTCAAAGAGCTGTGTGGCCTCTCTCCTGTAGCAAACCTCATGCAATGCATTCTGGCAGTATCTACACGCTTGGTGAGATCTGATAACACACCCTTGGTTGTGATGAATCTCAGCGAACAGTATCCCGTTATGGAATTGCAAGGAATCATTCCAGAAGTTTTGAAAAAAATTGTAACAGCATATGAAACAGTGAGTAGCCTTTATTAAACATATTTTAGACAATATATTTCTTTCAAAATATTAGTCTAACCTTCCAAATCACGTGGATGGAAGATCATTTGCATGAATGCAGAGGGTATAACAATGTTTTCGTATGAAACTGTAGAGATAATAACACATGAGCTGTGGCCTGTGGAAGTCATTGTTACCAAAAACATTTGCTTGATGTGTATCTGATGCTATGCTCATGTGTGTGTGTTACTGCTGTGCAATTTTATATATATGACCATGCTGTAGCTTTGTTTTTAGTCTGAGGGGGGAAAGAAAATGGTGTTGTTTTAAGGGTTTAGTTTTATTACAAAAATGTGAATCACATTACAGTGGTGCCTCGCAAGACGAAATTAATTCGTTCCGCAAGTTTTTTCTTCTTGCGAGTTTTTCGTCTTGCGAAGCACGGTTTCCCATAGGAATGCATTGAAAATCAATTAATGCGTTCCTAGGGAAACCGCTTGCCAGGCTGGCGGTGCGGAGAAGGGCTTTTCTCCCCACCGCAAGCCTTCAGCACAGGTACGGGAACAGAGGGGAAGGCGCGCAGCGCTTTCCCTCTGTTCCCGGGGCTTGCGTGGGAGGATGGTTTTTCCTCCCCACCGCCAACATTCAGAACAGCATTCTGAATGTTGGCGGTGGGAAGGAAAACCCTTCTCCCACCCCAAGTCTTCAGGACAGCCATCCGAAGGCTGGCGCGGGGAGAAGGTCTCTCCGCCCCCCCCCCACGCCAGGCTTCGGTGCATCCTTCAGAGGCTGCTGCCATAGTCACGCGTCACTTCTAAAGAAGCCCCCCGCGACCCTCTCCCAGGTGACGCGCGCCTATGGCAGGAGCCTCCATAGGCGCCCGTCACCTCTCCAGCCGGGAGAGCGCGCGCGGGGCTAAAGAAACCCCCCGCGACCCTCTCCCGGCTGGAGAAGTGACGCGCGCCTATGGAGGCTCCTGCCATAGGCGCGCGTCACTTCTCCAGCCGGGAGAGGGTCGCGGCAGGCTGCTTTAGCTTCTTTAGCTTCGGAGCATCCTTCCGAAGCCTGGCGGCAGGAAGAGGTGTCCCCGCCCCGCTGCCAGGCTTCGGAGGAGGTCCGAGGACAACGGGGAAGACGCGCTGCGCTTCCCCGCTGTCCCGGAGATTTCCCTATGGGCTTTCGTCTTGCGAAGCAAGCCCATAGCGAAATTCGTTTTGCAAAGCGCCTCCAAAACGGAAAACCCTTTCGTCTAGCGGGTTTTCCGTCTTGCGAGGCGTTCGTCTTGCGGGGTACCACTGTAGTTTCAATACCTGGTTCAGTTCAATTTTTAGAAACTTCTTTACAAGGTTTTTTTAAATATATATTTTTATTTGCTTTTCTGTTTTATCATATCATCAACACATACTGAGTTACACACAGGATAATAAGAAAAAATACATAAATATAAGACATATATATGTATATTGATGATAACATCTTATTCCTCCAATTTATTTGAGTCTTATAAACCTTAACTTTTACTCCCACTCTTTCCTTGGTTTCCTAACTGCTGTCTTTTACACTGTGTTATCTTACTCTACTAAGTTGTTTTCATTACAGTGGTGCCCCGCAAGACTGAAAACCCGCTAGACGAAAGGGTTTTCCGTTTTGGAGGCGCTTTGCAAAACGAATTTCCCTATGGGCTTCCTTCGCAAGACGAAAGCCCATAGGGAAATCTCTGGGACAGCGGGGAAGCGCAGTGCGTCTTCCCCACTGTCCTCGGACCTCCTCCCGCCACCAGGCTTCGGAAGGCTGCTCCGAAGCCTGGCGGGGGGCGGAGAGGTTTTTTAAAAACCCCGGGACAGCGGGGGACTTCTCCGCTGTCCGGGGCGATTTTAAAATGCTGCCGGGTGGCAGCGCTGCCGCCCAGCAGCATTTAAAAAAACCCGGGACAGCGGGTTTAAAATCGCCCCGGGCAACGCGATTCTCCGCTGTCCCGGACGGCTTTTGAAGGCAGGCGGGGGGAGCAAAGACTTTCGCCCCCCTCCCGCCTTCAGAAGAGGTCCCGGAGGTCTTCTGAAGGCAGGCGGGGGGCGAAAGTCTTTGTTCCCCCCTGCCTGCCTTCCTGTTCTCCGCTGTCCCGGAGGGCTTTTGAAGGCAGGCGGGGGGGGAGCAAAGACTTTCGCCCCCCTCCCGCCTTCAGAAGAGGTCCTGGAGGTCTTCTGAAGGCAGGCGGGGGGCGAAAGTCTTTGCTCCCCCCTGCCTGCCTTCCCGGGAGAGCGGAGAAACGTGCAGCCTCTCCTTGCGGAGGGGTTGCGCGCAGCTATGGAAGAAGGCAAGGCAGCGAGCAGGATGGATCCTGCTCGCTGTTTTGCCTTCCCCTTTAGCCCCGTGCAGCCTCTCCTTGCGGAGGGGTTGCGTGCAGCTATGGAAGAAGGCAAGGCAGCGAGCAGGATGGATCCCGCTCGCTGTTTTGCCTTCCCCTTTAGCCCCGCGCAGCCTCTCCTTGCGGAGGGGTTGCGCGCAGCTATGGAAGAAGGCAAGGCAGCGAGCAGGATGGATCCCGCTCCCTGTTTTGCCTTCCCCTTTAGCCCCGTGCAGCCTCTCCTTGCCGGGAGACACTGCGCAGGGCTTTCCTGGCTTTTCTGGGAGGTGGGGGAATTCCCCCACCTCCCGCAAAACCGGCAGAAGCCGCGCGCACTTTAAAAGGGCTGCACGGCTTCTCCTGGCTTTCCTGTCCCAGACGGCTTTTGAAGGCAGGCGGGGGGAGCAAAGACTTTCGCCCCCCGCCCGCCTTCAGAAGAGGTCCTGGACCTCTTCTGAAGGCTGGGGGGGGGGCAAAAGTCTCTGTCCCCCCTGCCTGCCTTCCTAGGCGCTTTTAAATCGCCCCGGACAGTGGAGAAGTCCTCCGCTGTCCCGGGGCGATTTTAAAATGCCGCCTGCCAGCATTTTAAGATCGCCCCGGACAGCGGAGAAGCCCTCTGCTGTCCCGGGGTTTTTTAAAATGCTGGGGGGGTGGGAAGAAAAGCTCTTGTCCCCCGTCCCCCCAGCCTTCAGAAGAGGTTGGGGGACAGACTGTCCCCGGACCTGGTCCAAAGTCGGTTTGCATAGGAACACATTAATTGATTTTCAATGCATTCCTATGGGAAACCGTGCATCGCAAGACGAAAAACTCGCAAGAAGAAAAAACTTGCGGAACGAATTAATTTCGTCTTGCGAGGCACCACTGTACCTTATATTATCCCACGTTGTAACCTCTACTGCTGAGTATTTTTGTCAGCCTGTTATGATTATTTTCTTGTTACAATATTTTTCCATATATATTTTTCCATATAATCTATATATAACGTCCAGTCCTCTTTTACATTTTATCATCTTTATTTCTTATTCTATTTGTCATGCTGGCAAGTTCTATATATTCATTCTTCTTGTGATGGTACTTCGTCTGTTCTCCACTTTTGTGCTACCAGAATTTGGGCAGCTGTGGTCACTTAAAAACAGCAAGCAAGCTTCAACACCTTGTATATGTTTCAGAAAATGTGTTTTAAAGCTAGATGTATCCTGAAATTCATAAAAAATGTGAATATTTTAATGCTTAGGCTACATAGCAAATACAATTATATCTATTAAATTATACAGCTTCTGGAACATGGAAAAGGGAAACACTCGAGAACTGTTACTTAGCAAGCTAAAATGAAACATCTCCCATTATATTTCCCCAAACTTGGTTCCTTTCTCAAGTGAGTCCTGTCTTTATTGAACAAATGGACTTTGAGAGTAGCTCATTCCATTTTCACATTAAGACACTAAGAAGAGCTTATAGTCTTCTTGCAGAACCATCTGATCCATGATACTGTTCTGTTCCAGGGGCGTGGGGGAACCTGCAGAGCAGATGGGGTGATGAAGGTTGCAGAAGCTGTGGGGTGGAGGGGAAGTTGGCAAAACTGGCTTCCCGCCTCCATTCTGCTAACCATATCCTTTTGTTAGTGGACAGATAGACAAAGTTGCATTTCCACCATTACCTTTGCCAGGAGCTGATGACGGGGCTCAGATAGGGATGAGGATATATTTGCAACATGCAAGCAATCTCTTTAAACTTTGCACTTGGAATATTAATTGTTCTAAGCATTTTGTTGAGACTAGAAACTGCTTGAAACTATAATACAGTAGGTGCACATTTGCCTAGCTTTTAGGAGCAAAGTTCAGTTTCAGACAAGAAATGTCATAGGAAACTTAGTACAAAAGCTATTTCAAAACTTAGCAGCAAAGGGCCTCCACGTTGAAAGTTAAACGTTGCTGCTATAAAACTATACTTGTAGTTTTTCGTATGTAGCAGGAAGCATTGCAATATGTCATTAGGAATTGGTCAAGAGAACTTGATTTGTAGGATATGTATATATGTAAGGGGCAAGGAAAGTCTCCATTGGCAAGCAATGCTGCAAATGTATAGGTATTGCATGTAAATCATAGTGATGTTTATGGTAGAGTTATGTCGAACTCTTCTTAAATAAGAATAGAAACCCTTTTACTTTTGTGCTGCATAGCTAGTTTATAACTTGTGTTTTAACATGCTGCAGCCTTTGCTCTGCACTGGAGTGAAAACATGGGCATTTCCTTATGGAATGTTTTAAAAACAAACCTTGGTTTCCATGGTGAGTGCATGGGCTATCTCTGATTTACATTGTTTTCTTCATTCTCAGTATGCTTCGTGGTTTTCATGGATGTTTCTGAAAGTACAACAGTTCCTGGGTCAATCCCATCTCAGATAAATATACTAATTTAATATTTAACATTTCTTTGTCACAAATACCTCCCTTACCATAAAAATTAGAGCAAACATTTACACTGGTAACTGAAGTAATCCTCTCTCTAGTTTAGTATTTTAAATTTATTTTTGCACAATGAGTAACTAGGGAGCTCAATATATTTGTTCATTAACCTACACAAGGGTGTAAGCTCTCTCCAGTAAAAATGCTAGCCAATATCAGAGTAATTTAAAATGACAAAATACTACAGGGAATTGAGGCATTATAGAATGAAAATGTGTTCTGTGTTAAAGGAGAAACTTATAATTATTAAAGAACTAGTGTCAAGCGAGCAAGTATTTTCAGTTAATTAAGATGTCTCTGGATAGTTGTTAGATTATACATTTTCCTCATAAAAATATAAAGCACGATACAATTTTTTAAAATTCAGTATACATTATTGCATGCAAATGGTTGGGTTTGCATTTGGGAATTTCCCCCCAGGCTATTCTTATGTGGACTAATGGAGAAATTGCAAATTATTTCAGTTGGGAGTTGAGCCTGAAGCCACATTTGGATGTATTTATAGTATTTATAGTAAGTGGAGAGATGCTAGAACCATAAGTTACGGAACAGGAACATTGCTATATCTAGTTGAACGCGTAACATTCTTGAAACAAGCATGAGGCCCCTGGTTAATATACAGTGGTACCTTGGTTTATGAACAGTCCAGTTTAAGAACCATTTGGTTTACAAACTCCGCAAAACTGGAAATAGTGTCCCGGTTTGAGAACTTTACCTTGGTCTAAGAACGGAATCCGAACAGTGGAAGGGCATCGGTGGCAGGAGGCCTCATTAGGGAAAGTGCGCCTTGGTTTAAGAACGGTTTCAATTTAAGAACTGTCTTCCGGAACAGATTAAGTTCATAAATTGAGGTACCACTGTACTCTTTTTTGGGCAACTCGATTGAACGACTGAAGGATTTGGCACACTCAGATCTGGGAATCAAGAAGACTGTAACCAACCTGGAATTGAGAACATAGCTCCACCCCGAAACTAGATTAAACATACATGGTTCTATGTTCAGTTCCTTCTATAGATTCATTATGGCAACTGATAAGTTGCAATGAGACAAAATTGTTGTACAATATTGGTTTATCCCGCTCACCATGGGACTAGTAACACCTACTGTCCTGCATTTCCTTGAAACCCTAAGAAAATGCTTTCCTTTAGCTAAAAGTTCTGATAAAATGGGTGATGAAATTATGAGGTATAAGGGGATAATACAAAAACATGTTTATTACACTTTTAATGCAAGGAAATGAGACCCCCCCTCCAAGATTAGATTACATTGTGACACTGAGAGATATTTTGTGACGGATCCAAAGAGTTCTTAGGACTTGTGACTAGGACTGGACAGCTGGGATCCAAAAGGGGGATTGGAGAGAGGAATCCACATGTGCAGACAGAGTTTTGCTTTGTTTTTGATGTAACCGTTCCAAATATCAAGTACATATGCTGCTTTTAAAAACTGCAGTGCTTTCCCAGTTTGGCAGTGGGAATTCTGCAGCAAAAAAAATGCAGGCAAAAATTTGTTCAAATTCCCGTTCCCTCCTGCTAAGTCTTTCGGGAGCCACCCAAAGTGGGTGGGGCAACCCAGTTAGTTAGATGGATGGCATACAAATAATAATAAAATGATTAGTAGTAGTAGTGGTAGTTTTATGTATTATTTATTGATTTGTCACTTTCCACACACAGAAGAGTGTCCCAAAGCAACTTATAGTTTAGGGGGAAGACGATGAGTGAGGGGGGAGCATGTTAGATGTGTATAAAATGTATGCATCAGGTGTAGAAAGTGAGTATAGGTTTTTCTCTTTCAAAATGCTAGAACTTGTAAGAACAAGATGCTGTATTTATTAGATGGTTCTTTCTCCCGCATGGCTTTTTTTAAAAAAGTAGTTAAAGTAGGGAAAACGCTTTTAGGCAGTTCTAGAGAGGTCAATAAAGTTCTTTTCAAGCTTTGTCTACTTGTTTCGTTGATGAATAGCACCATGCAGTCCACAACGTACAAATACATGGTTTTCAGACCAATTGGGAACACCAGACAAATTCTGTTTCTTAAACCTCGTCCAAGCTCTTATATGAATGACAAGTACTTTATTGTAAACATAAGTAACACCCAGAAGATTTGTTTTCTTACAATGGCAATTTTGGACAGCATTTAAAGCAGTAGAAAGATCAATTACACTTCATTATAAATTGACTTTGATTGCCTGGGCCTAACCACAGCTGGTCGGTAATGAGGTTACTATTGATTGCCGTCTTGTTTGCAAGTTCTTTTCCCTATGTGCTGTCACAGAGGTTGATGTAAAAAGCTCCTCTTAAGTGAAGGTCTGTACTTCACCAATCCCAGAAGTTATCATTGAAATTATAAGGTATACGAAGAAAGTAAAGTTTCAGAAAACATTTTGATAGGCAATAGCTGTTAAGTTTATTTACATGCTATGTGTTATTGCCAATATAATTATAGAGGTTATGAAATGCTACACATTTGCTAGAGCGGTAGGTATAATATCAGTGGCCTTCTCCCAGGTACAGTGGTGCCCCGCAAGATGAATGCCTCGCAAGACGGAAAACCCGCTAGACGAAAGGGTTTTCCGTTTTAGAGGCGCTTCGCAAAACGAATTTCCCTATGGGGTTGCTTCGCAAGACGAAAAAATCTTGCGCGTCCCCGCGGGTTTTTTTCGCCCCCCCTTTCCTAAGCCGCTAAGCCGCCTATCAGCTGTTCCGCTGATAACCCGCTTAACAGCTGATCGCGAAAAGCCGCTAGACTGCTGTAGCGCTAATCCGCTAAGCTGTCAATGGGCTTGCTTCGCAAGACAAAAAAACCGCTAGACGAAGAGAATCGCGGAACGGATTCTTTTCGTCTTGCGAGGCACCACTGTAGTACTATTTCTGTAGTAACAACTTGTGAGCCTGCAGCTCTGGAAAAGCATTTAATGAAGGCTACTGACAAAGCTTGAGATTAGGTTAGATTGGAGAGTCAGAAATGAAGCCCTATGACTCTGTAAAATGTTGAACAAACCAAGAACATTGCAGTTGTTTGGACACACTCATATATTGATCTATAGCGAGAGCAGGTAACTCTTCAGATGTTGTTGGACTACAAACCGCCATGTAAGATCTTAATTAGTATCTGTTTTCAAGTGATCTGACAAGTGTCACTATCTGATAAATAGTATTTTAAATCATCTCTCCATAGTTAAATCGTTGCCTTGTTTGGTGGGTTAGTGTAATTCCCTTACTGGATGTGCTGGAACCATCACAATTTGATATATGTATAGATCCTGGGGCCCGGTTAATACTTAAGATGTTCTTAACTTCTTGAGACATTGCAAATCTGTACATAATTTCTAGTTCTGCAATCTCGTCATTAGGATAGAGGTTAAAGGATTACCTTCATATTACCTCTCTTAATAAAGTTGCATAACTGCTCATGCCTAACTATCCATCTAAGTTCCCGATGGACAAATTCTTACTTGAGCTGCCTAATTCCCAGGTCCTGATGAAGCTCTCATACCTAGATGTGACTCCAAGCCAGTTAATGTATTTCAGAAAAGCTGTGCCCATATTTCCACAGAATATGGACTGCGTATTTTCTCAAAATGTTAATGTTTTGGGTAACATTTGAAATGCAGCTCCATGTATACACCACTCAAGCGGCTCAGTCACTGAGTTCTCTTTATTTTGAGTTCTTATCACAGTTCCATGAAAAATGGAAATGAATAAACCCTGTATTTCTAATGACAAAATAATTCTAAAGGAAAAAGAGTGATAAAAAAGACCTGATAGACACTAAGAAAAGGCTGGATAACTGTTTCTTATAGCAATACTGAGTGTTAGGTTAGGACTATTTAAAAGTTGCTTTTTCTTGTCAGATTCAACCACTTAACGTGACCTACTTTGCTAGTTCAACTTTTAGTATAACAGTGTATTGGGTGAAAGAAATTCCTCAAGTAAAATCAAACCCTAAGGCAAGTAGCTTTTGCCCTACAAGACTGAACTAAACAATTTTGTATTCATCCTTAGTGACCTGTCTTTTGTTTTAACTTCTTCTGCATGTCCTTTAGAAAACCCCTCTTTACTAAGCTTATGTCTTAATTGCCATTATATTGCCACTAAAAGCTTTTCATGCTATCAGATTTTAAGATGTGTCCCATTTCGCTTTCTCATTGGAATTGTTTATGGTTGGACCTTCTTAGGCTCCTTTCCACAGCTCATTTGGAAGCTACTAACCACAGTTTGCAGTTCACTGGAAACTATGGTTAACTGCGGCTCTGTGACTTGTTTCTGCACTTTCCCCAAAGGAGGAGCAAAGGGGCTGCATGTGGGTGCATATCCTGGCTTATTTAGTCATTATTTGATTGGGCCAATTGGACAGTTTGGTCTGGAAGAGTGTAGTTTCAGGGTGAAGCAGGAAAATACACCATGACAGAAGAAGGCAACAAACGAGAATAAAGCTAAAGTAAATTAACTCCACTGAGGGGAGGTAATGAAAAACAGGTTTTTGAATGTGCTCCAATAACCCTGAAAGTGAGACACTGAAATAATGAGTAAATGATAATCTGAAAACAAAAAGAGGATTACAAAGGATTTCTTTCTGCTATTGGATTTTCTGTATTTTGGAGATGGATCACATTAACTTGACAGCTGAAGATATTGCTATAAGGTATTGCTTATTGCTATATATTGAAGACTTATTGCTGTATTGAATCTTCAGAAAATAATCACTAACTGAACGCTGGGATTGGCTTCAGAGTTTGTCATGCTTAGAGTAAACCAACTGAAATCAATGGGATGCAATGGGTTTACTGAAAGCATTTCAAAGGCCTTCATCATTAAACTTGTGACTTTATGAACCAAATTTTTAAATCAGTTGGTGGGCACAGGATATACAGTCTAGCACAGGGCACGGTACAATTCCCCACCTGCTAATTCAATGTGCTGCCTTCATTAAATGTTTCTTGAGGAGTCTTAAAATAATTTAAAGATAATTTGCCTTTCTGTGCATTATTTATAAAATATATGGGTTGCATGATCTTTTGCCCCTTATTTTTATAGGAGAGAAATTGAGACCGGGCTATTTTTTAGGAGTAGGGAGACTATGAAACTATACGAAGTTGACCTCACCTGGCTTGGAGATGTTTCTGCAGTGTTGTGGCAGTTCCCTTCTTTAGTGAAAACGGTTTCAACTCATCAGTGTAGTGACATTTCCCTGGCTGCCTTGCTGTTTGCTAGGCAGTGGATATGTGAGGAAATATTTGACAGATCTCAGGCCCTGTTTGACTGCATTTTGTTCCGACAAGCAATACTTGGCAAGATTCAGGATTGTGGACTTTTATGTATCCACACAGGGCCAATTTAAACTCTAGCCATGAAATCAATGTTCAGCATTGCTTCTGGGATTTGTGGGTCGAAACATATATACAGAATGTTCTCATGGAAGCACTGTATTCTAAAAGGAGCAACCTATGCATTTTATTGCCTAACTACACCTCTAAATCTGTAGAATCCACAAACACTCAGACACAATTAACATGGCAAATTCTGACACTTTGAAATGCCTGTTAGTAAAGAAGGATGACTTGGCATATTAGCAAATAAATAAGTGAGTACAAATAACAGCCCTGTGAATATGTTTTCCTTAGGGAGGCAATTATAGAATCTTGTACATTCGCATATGATCGAATTACTAGAACATATGTGAACTTTTCAAAGGCACCATATTTTTTGCTCTATAAGACGCACCAGACCATAAGACGCACCTAGTTTTTGGAGGAGGAAAACAAGAAAAAAAATATATTCTGACTCCCAGAGCCAGAACAGCAAGAGGGATCTGGCTTCTGGGATAGCCGCGTGAAGCCTCTTCAGGGCAGCGGGATGAAGGCTCCCCCAAGAGTCACGCTCCCTTTAAAGAGCACGCGGAGCGTGTGTGCGGCTCTTTAAAGGGAGCGCTGAGCAGAGCCTCCTGTCTGCATTCGCTCCATAAGACGCACACACATTCCCCCTTACTTTTTAAGAGGGGAAAATTGTGTCTTATACGAAATTATGCGAAAAATATGGTACTTTGAGTCTCTGAGAAAAGTGGGGTATAAATCTAAATAAACAGCTTTTTAAAAAAGTAATGCAGTAGTGTCCATAGGCTGCAGCTCCACAGGGCTGAGGTGTCTTCAGCCCCTCAAGGCTGTTGGGATGGGACTGAGGGCCCCACCCCAATCTTGAGGGTTTGGGCCTCGCGACACCAGGCCTCATGGGGGTGGCAGCAGGCCTCATGGCGTGTGTTGCTCGTATGTTGGACAGAACTTGGCGCTTCTGGTAGTGTCACCAGCAGTGTAGTAATCTGAGATTGTTAGAATACAAAGTTTAGAAAGGAACCACAGCTCTGTAGCAGAGTTTATCCTTTGCAAATGGAAGGCCACAATTGTCCCGTTTTAATCTCTAGCAACTTCAATTAAGAAAAGAGCTCCGGTAGTGAAATACGTTCCGCCTAAGAAATGGCCAGTTCATGCAGGCTGTGAGTCTGGATTCGCCAGTGCTCTGACTTCTAGTTTTCATTGCTCATTTTCTCATTGCTCAAGTTGTTCTCTTGTTACAGATGATTCAAACTATCAAGACTCTGATAGAAAATGCAGATAATGTATATGAAAAAATAGCCCAGTGCCAAAAAGCAGGTAAGGACACAACTCTGCTTTTATTCAGCTTTCTGCAGTGGGTTAACATATTCTACTAAAAGTGTAAAAATAGTCGCACATCAATGTATTATATAACCAACATGATTCAACAGATGAATTTCAATTACTTACTTTTTGGTTTTTGTGTTAAAGATTTTAGGAGCTATGTGAGAGTTATGTTTCTTTGATACATGGAACATTGCAGCTGATTATTCTATTCTTTCATTTTTCATTTCAACTTACAATGAGTAAAAAACTTGCTTTTTGGCTGAGTGAAACGTTTTGGCAAGTGATTTGCCAAAGGTCTCACATTAGCCTTAACTCGGAAAAGAATCAAGATTTGCCTCAGTCTGCCAATGCCAAAATTTAAAAGCGTTAACTGGAACAAGAATTAAATGAGCAGCTTCCACCTGACAGGGAAGTTTAATAGCATTTAAAATCACATATAATATTTATAATACATAGTATACAGCTTCCCTGTCTCAATTATTTCCATCTTTTATGTGACAATGAAATAGTGAAAATATAGTGTGTTGGCAGGATTTCTCTAAGGATGGATTTATGCCATTTGGAAGCAATGTATATACAGTTGTGAGCCAGAGGATCTCACATTATAGGTCATTTAATTTCTACCTATTTTGTTTTGTTTTGTTTGTAAAGCAGAAAGTAATACATGTCTTGCAGGTGTAATTACATTTTTAGGACCAGATAGGAATGAGTTTTTTGCAGCTGAGTGGAACAGATGACGATTTAATTATCAAAATGCTGGAAATTAATGTGTAATTGATACCATTGCATTTATCACAAAGAAAATAGAAAGATGTTTTTGTTGGTCTAAACAGCATGAAAAGCTTTTTAGTTAGAACTCTTTCTTCCTGCCTGATGAATTGTCTAGGAAGGTTGTGATCTTTAACCCTTTACCTGTCAGTAAACCCATTGGGTGGTATTCAGTACTAGTCCTAATCAGAGTGGGTCCTTTGAGATTAGTGGACATGAACTGGGTTCATTAATTTAAGTGGTTCTACTCTGAGTAGGAACCCATTGAACTTAGAACACAGAGCAGGCAGGCACAGGATTGCACTGCTAAAAGTATCAGTGGAATTACTTATTACCCAAACTAAGCAGTCTGATTAGCACATGCATTTTGGAGGTGTTGTTCTGCCTTCAAGGGACCATTTCTTGGTGTCAGTGTGAAGAATGTTGTGGTCCTTATACACTGAAGCTCCTAGGGACTGCTTCATATGACGGCTGTGATTTACGATGTTTCTGCAACTTGTTCTAGTGCATTAGTCTTGTATTAGATTGTTTTGCAATGCTTTCCCAAGAGGGATTATAGCTTTTGTTAACAAAAGTACAACAAAAACAAATGTGATTCAGAGATACATCGAGTTGGAAGGGACCATGAGTGTCATCTAGTCCAACTCCCTGTGATGCAAGAACCTTTTACCCAACGTGGGACTCAAAACTCATGACCCTCAGATAAAGACCGACTGAGCTATTTGTGGTATAAAAAGTTACAGGATTCCACCAGATTGGATGTGCACAGATTGGAGGTGAAGCAAAATTTTTGCATGCGCAATCATCATAAATGGGCAATAGAAAGGATGTCTGATCCTACTAACAATGTAGACTGTTTCCATTCCCCGGCATTTTCAGTAAGGCATGTGGCAAACTGTTGATTCAAGTAGTTATGGCATGGAGCCCCACAGTGCACAAAAGCCTTCAGTGCTGAAGTTGCGTTGGGGAAGTGGTGGGTGCAATTGTTGAACTGGGTGTGCGTGTGAAGTCTGACTCGCTCCACGGCTCAGGTTCTGATTTAGCAAGCCACTGTATATGGTTCAATATTAACCTATCAAATATTTGTATTAATAAGTAACCTTGGTCTGGCTGATAAACCTCCAGTGTTTAGTTATCCTTATGTTTGTTTTGTGCAAAAAAAAATATGTTGCTGGATATTTTTTGCACTGCATTTAATGACCAAGTTGTCTTTTATGAAGGAGTAAAGAGAAAGGTAGATGAATATTTTTTACATAGCATCCTGATTTTGCAAATTCTTTCAGGAAGCAACAACCTTGACTTGCATTTTTAGTTCCACAAACACATGGGGGTGTAACTTTGTTTGCAGCGGAATTTTCCCATGGGCTGTGTTTAGGATTAAAAATCCTTCTGTGTATTCTTGGTCTATGCAGATGCATGAGTCTACATAGATCTCTACTAACTTTTTAAGGTAAAATGTACAATAGTTTTATCTTTGCTCTAGGGGTATGTGTGTTTGTGTTGTCCCACCTCAGACTTCAGATGGAGGTTCACATGAGTGAATCCTCTTTCATACAAAGTAATTCCACATAAAAAAACTAGGTTAGGTAGAACAATTGTAGCCTAGTCATTTCCCTGACAAGTTAATACTTTTATACATAGTGATTTCTCAGTGTCTTAAAGTGGTATCCTCAGCTCATCAACCAGGTGAAGCCATCTGCATAGAGCTATTATTCTGTTTCTTTGCATCAGAAAGATACTCTCCTTGTTATGACTTCATTTCTTTTTCTTATATGAAGTTTTATCAACAGTATTCATTCTAGCAGTAATACTCTTTAGCCAGATGGCAGCCTTCTAGTGTGTTTCCTGAGGCAATTTATCACTCATGCCATTTGACTATTTTGCCTTTTAGAACCTTTCTAGACACTGCATTGAAACTTTCAAGAATACAGTTCTAAAGGGGAAAATATTTTATTCATCTATAAGGGCCCTGAGATTGCCATTTCTTTATTTGCTTTCCTCTTTTGAAAGTGCAAAGAAGATTTGTAAGTCACTGTGTTTCAGAATTAATGAGCTATCATCATTAACTGACACCTTGTTTAGTTGGTAGAAACCAAGCGCATCAGATCCAGTATGTATTAATGCAAAAATAGTTAATTTACTATCATGTTGTATTGCTTAGCAGAGGCAATGATAAAGAAGAGAGGCAGCACCAGGTGAACCTCCCTAGACCCTTGTGAAAATGAGGTGATCCCTGTTATTTTGTGTTCTCTCTCACATAAGTTTAGAGCAAATTAATCATTCTGCTGCAGCAAATCTTGCATGACTTACATTGGCTTAATATATAGTTGGCAGAGGTTTCTTGTATAAGTTATCGCTTCATTTTCTTCATATTCTCTTCGGTCACTTTTGTTTTGTTTTTCCTTCCCCCAGCGATGGAGTTCCATGAGAATTTACAAAGTATAGGAGCCAAGGAAGGTTTAAAGGAGAGAAAGCTACAAAAAGCAGTGGAGAGCTTTACCTGGAATATTACAATCCTAAAGGTATGTCTTTTTAAAGTTGAATACTTTTTGAAACATAAACAACCATGTTTAGACCATTACCAGAAATGTGATAATTAACATTACACTATACCAAGTGTGGTTCTACTGAATACAAAGTTTGATGATACTTGGAAATGCTGTCCTTTTGTTGAATTTACAGAAACATTTTTGTCTTGGATATGAACAGTATAGCATCACCCTTTATTAGTTAGATGCAGCTGGAATACGTGTCTAGTTTTAGCCATCAAAGACATAGGAATAAAAACTGCACAGATGATGGAGGGTGGAGAACATCTGGTTCTCCAGATGTTGCTGGACTACCAGCTCCCATCATTGCCTTGATATCTGGGGCTGACAGGAGTAACAGCAACAGATTCTGTGACAGGCAGCAAGCCTCCAGGGTCTCAAGGGTCTTTCACAAAGGTGGCATTTTTCCATCTTCGCTGTATTAAGTAGTTTCTCGCCCTGATCTGGCCACAGTGATCCATGCGATGGTCACATCTAGGCTTGATTATTGTAACTTGCTCTATACGGGGATGCCTTGAAGCTGACCCAGAAACTCCAGCGGGTGCAGAATGCTGTGGCAAGGCTCCTTACGGGGTCCTTGCCACAGGATCACATTCATCCAGTGCTTTACCAGCTGCACTGGCTCCTGGTGGAGTACAGGGTCAGGTTTAGGGTGCTGGTATTGACCTTTAAAGCCCTATGTGGCCTAGGACCTACGTACCTACGGGACCTCCTCTCCTGGTATGCCCCGCGGAGGACCTTAAGGTTCACAAATGACAACATTTTGGAGGTCCCAAGTCTCAAGGTGGTTAGATTGGTCTCAACTAGGGCCAGGGCCTTTTCAGTACTGGCCCCAACTTGGTGGAATTCTCTGTCACAAGAGACTAGGGCCCTGCGGGACATGACATCTTTCCTCAGGGCCTGCAAGACAGAGCAGTTCCGCCTGGCCTTTGGTTTAGACTCAGTCTGACCCTTATGTTTCCCTCCCCTTATGGTTTTGATTTATCAGCTACTTTAAAATGAGGCTGCATTTTAAATTGTATTTTAAATTGGTCCCCCCCCCATTATGTTTTTATTGTAATTTTACTGGTGTTGGCCGCCCTGAGCCCGGCTCTGACCAGGGAGGGCGGGATATAAATAAAATTTTTATTATTATTATTATTATTATTATTATTATTATTATTATTATTATTGTGTTTAACTGACCTTCTTAGCTGGAGATTATGGAAAAGTGATGAAATGAATGCAATGCAGTGAAAATAAGCGTGGACAGGGGCTCCTGGGTGTCAGGTGCACTTGTGAAGTAGCACTAATCTGCGAGGATGAAGAACTACAGATAATCTTCAGGATTTTCTGAGCAAGCAATTCCTGAAGTCTCCTTTGCATTCATGGCGCAACCTTAGTATCAACCCTCAACGTAACTCTTCTTTAACCTCTTCAGCTGCCTTGTGCACAAAGGCCGCTACTTCCCTGTAAAAGATCACATGTCTAAAATAAGGGCCACTGGCACATGGAATCAAAGGCCCGGGGGATATACATTGTGTCGTATTTAGACCCTGCCCTTTGACACATGGAACTTGTGCAAATAAAATGAGGTCCTCAACAGCGATGTGAAGTAAATTGCACTTAGAGACCATTATGGCCATGGCCACAAGCTTCATGATTGAACCTCTCATTGCTATATCCACACCTCAGTAACCTCAAGACACGATTAAACATACTGATTATTCTGCACCCCCTTGAATAAGCATGATGGTTTACTAGTTGATTTAGACCTTATTTAAGATGGGGAAATAATAGACATCAAAGATCATTGCACTTTTTGTTTCTTTAAAACATCTATTTAAAAGAACATTTGCCAATGTTGTTGTGTTCCTGTTGCAATGTTTTCTTTTTAAAAAACATTCTAGTGATATCAGAATCCCCCGTTGTCAGACTATAAACTTGGCATCATTAAAACCGATTTTTATGTGAAGTGGATAGGGCTCTAAAGAGGCTCCGTGAAGCTATTAGAAATCTGTTTACTTCTTTGAAAGGAAGCAGCTGAATTAACATTAATGCAGTTAGGAAGAGAAAATTAAATACTTTGCCGCTCTTTTGAAAAGTATCAATGGTACTTAATGAGGTACACAGGAGGGAAAGTATTAACATCTTTTCTTTTTTAGGCACTGCATATGCTCGCTTCACACTTCTCTAGGCTTAACTCCATCTTAACATTTTTGCTTTACATTTTGCATGAATTTAAAATCATATAATAAACAAAGCCTTTTTTCATATGGAAGTATACAATTAAAATGCAGAGTTGTTTCCATTTGTTCTCAGCAGTGTTTTCCATTCAGCAAAATGGAAGAAGTGGCAAAGTTAGTGCAGCTGCCTGCCTGTAATTCATTCCCTGTCTTTCTTCCCCAAACAGATAAAGGTCCCATTTGCCCACCGAATAACTCATCTCTGCACTAAACTCTGGAATCTATTTTAACGACATCACATTTCATGGCACTCTCTCTCTCTCCCACACACTTTTGAAAGCTTTCTTTCAGTTTTTCAAAAATACAGTTTCATCTCACCTCCTCTCAGCTTCATTCTTCCCACTCACTAACTTGTCATAGAATTCTATTGTAGAAACACATCCAACATACAAACTGTAAACCTCATCTTAATTCCCTCCCACACATCTCAGCAAAGCAGCCCATCTTTCCTGGCCTCTAGTGCTGCACTTAGGGAGCACCTGTGGAGGGAGGGATGAACAATGTGAACAAGTCATCTTAAGAAAACTCTTGCTGTTTGCCCTCCTAAGATACAAAAACTAGCAAATTCAGGACCCTATGAAACAATTCATTTACTAGTAATATTTCAGAAAGCAACATTTTATTTATCAATTTACCTCTTGGAAGCCATTTTGGCATATAAGCCATTTACAACTATAAAATCAAGCCAAAATTAAAATACACAATAATGTTAAAACATCCTTAATTAAAATGTATGTAAAGCAAATGAACAATTCAAACAGTTTAAAAACAAACCACGAGTTCAATTCAGGGAAATGTTTGCCTAAACAAGCACATTTTTAGGGAGCTGGCGAAATGTCAACTTTTTTAGGGACTCTTGTATTTCAGTAGGGAGAGTGTTCCACAAGCACTGGTGTTACCAGTAAGAGAGTCTGCTCTGTGTTACCACAAGCCAATAATCATCAGCCTTGAAGAAACTAGCCAGATTCCATTAGCTGATTCCATTATGGGGCAGTGAATATGCCATTTGTGGAAAGTGTTATTAAATTATTTCCCATTAAAATTAACTTGCTCACCTTTAGGAACAGGCCTTGGAGCTCACTCAGTAGCAACTGTTCTCTGGAAGCCATGTATCAGCCTTAAGCTTCTTAAATAATTTGCTTTACATTTGTGATCAAAGACTTATTTTGGAGTTTTGATGGATTTGGCTGTGCCCTTTTTGCAGAGAAAAAAATTCCAAGTGTTGAGTTTTGCTTGGGGTTCCTCTGCAGTTGCTAGCAGCTTCTGAATTTTCTGTCAGTTATAGCTCACTTTATTTACAAGTAACAGATAAGCAGACAAGGCAGCTGAAAACTGCTTCAGTTGGGCTGCAGTTGGATTCTAAGCACTCTGAAAATTGCACCCAGCATTTAATTCACTCGGTTTATTTTAGCAAGAGTCAGCCTAGATTAGCTTAGATTTAAACAAACCAAAGTGAAAACATGAACTAAATAAATGATTCTGTGCTGAAGTTCATAGAAACATTTGTGATAACGTACGTATGATTCATCTGCTCTGCCATATAATGTTTCATGTATCTTTCTTTGTTTCCTTTTTCATGGGAATTTTAAAAGGATACCAGTTTTGTTTTGACAGATTAAAGATTGCCACTGAAGCCAGAGTCTAATGAATAGATGTTCTTCCCTACAGAAAAAAACTCAACATTGTCATATGAATGTTCATAGGGGTTTTGGTCTTTCTGTTTTATTATTCAGCTAGTGGAGTCTTTCCCAGTTCTATAAGATTTGCTCTGTATTCTTGGACCATGATTTTATGGTCCAAGCTGCTTTTCTTAGAAGAATGCAGTGTCTGCCTTATCCTCAAGGTCTGGAACTTTGCCAGACTTGTGGTTTTCTGCTCTGCAAAGCATTCCACCCTCCAGAGAAAGTCGGGAATAGTCCATCCCACCAACAGCTCCAAAGGAGTTGCTAATGAAAGAATGTGATTATTGTATCACCCAACCCTTCCTATATGCTCATTTTCTTTACATACAAGCACTGCCCCTACCCCATAAGCCATTCAGCCCATGCCAAAACCACTTATTGGAACTCCAGTTCAGAACAGGGCTCTTCTGCCTATGCCTGGAGCGCTGGCCAATGAAACTGAAAATAACCTGAAGCCTGTGATCATGCACACACATGCATCTTTTTTTTTTTGAAAGGTAGCTGCTATCCCTGGGCACTCTCTTCCTAACTCTGAATGTTACAAAGAAGCTCAGTATAAAGGCACTGCAGTTGCTGGATCACAATGAATAATAAACTCCTGATGGCTCTTGGATTCCATCCACAACAATAAAACTCTTAGCAAAAGTTATTTGCCCAGAATTGTTTGGTGGGAAATATTGTCTTTTAAATGCATCCAGCCAGTTGAATGCAGTTCAATCCAGTGTGTGTGTGTCTTAGCTCAAGTAATCTGGTTTTCATCTTCATGAACTAGGCTGTGGTACAATAAATCAAGTCTAGAAAATGGTCTCATTATTGATAGCTGTGACTGCTTTTGTTCTTAACAGGGGCAGGCTGATCTTCTCAAAGATGCTAAGAACAAAGCCCTGGAGAACCTAAAGCAAATCCACTATGCTACTGTTTCATGTGGACTGAATAAGCCAGGATCAGAAACAGCCGAGGGTTCAAAGCCCCGTCGAAGCCTGGAGGCTATACCTGAAAAGGCGGGTGAAGAAAATGGAGAATGAAAGAACATTCTCATTATTTTGGAGTTTATAACTCTGCAACCATTGTAGCTGCACAAGACATTTTGCTTTGCACTTACTACTAGTGGGAGGGGAAATCCTGGAATTTTAAAAGCACAACTGGAGAAGCTAATTACTATCCATGAAAACTGTGAATGTACATAGCAATTCTGTGTGCAGAGGCAACTGAATTGTTCTAACACGGAAATAATATTGCTGGCTAAAACACTCTGTATATGTGTAAAAGATGTCATGATTCAATAATCTTGTGCAGAAAAAATATCATTGTCATTTAACAGAAAAACAAATTGGTTTTCCTGACTGGAAATACGTTATAATGGCAAGGGAAGGAGCTTTTGTCATTGCTCAGAAAAGTGCCTTGATTTTTGGGGAAAATCTAGGTGTGCAGTGATTCCTTGATTTAGGAGCAGTGCAGTTCTATAATAGTTTGTTGTGTTAGGCCTGTTGTTGCACATCTAACTTAAAAATCAGGGCTGAAAATGTAAGCAAATGCACAGATTAAGCAAAATTCTATGATGAAGATACTTGGCAGTGTTCAGCTTTGAAAGTGCTACTCTTTTGGGTTTCTTTTTTTGTTGTTGAGCCATAAATAAAAAGGGGAATGTAAATACAAAGTGCTTACTCCTGGCACAGTGCACTGTGGGAGAGCCGTTGCATAGAAGGAACATGTGCAATCAGTCAGCCATTAAATGCCTGAGTAAGGTGCATATACCTATTTCCACCTAAGAACATCTGCAGATGTCTACAGCTAATGTAAAAGTGACCAAACTGCAAACAAAATACTGTACATAGTTTTATCATTTTGTGGAAGTGAAGAAGTAATTCACATTAAAATGTTTTATGATACAATTCCCATGTTATTGGCCTAAAACTGAAGTTCAATTTTTGTTTTGTTTCAGGTTTTTAAATAGCCTTTTTAAACTTCCAGATCCATCAATCTTCCCGTTACGTGGTTTTAACATGGATTTGTTTTTCGAAATTTCATACTCACTGTAAGCTGAATATACAAACCAAGATCTGCCTCCTAATGTTTCTGCTAAAAATAATAAAATGGGGTACGACATCACAAGGTGCAATAAATTTGAAGCAAATGAAGTCAGTTTTAAGAGATTTAAATTGTCTTTTTGTTGAGTGCCAGCGTCAACCCTAATTTTGTTAGAGACAAGATAATCAAGTGAGTGCTTACCATGCTCAGCGGATAAGACAAGCTTGATCCAAAATGTTCTGTGCACCTCAGAAACACCATTCCCTTCCGGCAAAGCCTTCTCAATAAGAGATACACCATTTAAGCAACACAGTTAGGATTTCTTACTCAAATGATTTCAGTTCAAGCAGTGCTATTTTTCTGGGGAAATGTTCTGTTCTTTTATCATGGCAATGGCGCCCATCTGAGAGGTGCCGGAACTGAGTTCCGCTGAGTTCCAGCTGAAAGAAGCCCTAGGTTCAAGTATAAATAGCTGCAATGTTGTAAGGTGAAGCATTAAGGACTGAATCAGGACTACCACCTGAACAGTGAATCAGCCAGTGACAACACTAGAGGCAGTCCTACAGTGAAAGGCTATACAGAGTAGATTGCATTAACTTTGCATCTGCAGAATCGGTTCACCAATCTTGTTGCCACCAAGAGATGTTTCCCCTGGACACATTTTCTTTGCCAGTTCTCTGCTGAATGGGTGGAGACGGGCACAGCCTGGGTGTGGCCAGATAAGAGGTGCAACCAGCAGAACAGCTCACTTCCCTTTTCACGAGAGAGATGGGGGTAAGGGATGGCTTTTAAATAGGCCTCTAGCCTCTGAACTGTGGGTCGCCACTTAAGCAAAGACTACAGTTGTGTTAGTCTTGTGGTTGTGCAAATTCAACACCCCTTTCAAGTCCAGTGGATGAAACGGTATCAAGTTGTGGAACTAAAGAAGGGCTATCTGTGTTCTGCTTATCTTAAACTATGCTGGGATAGACGATACCTTCTTGCTCAGTGAACTAGCAGCCTTATCATTGCATGTTGCTGTCCTCCAGTTGCCTTCCAAACACCTTTAAAGGTATAGATAAGCCTACCAGTGCAATATCAAGCCGTCAAAACACACCTAAAATCACCGGGAAGTTCTGCTTCCTGCTTGTGCCTCATCTGGTTTTGTTTTCTTCACAAAAAGAAACCTCTTCCTTAAAACTTAAGCACAGCAAGAGTAAAGTGCAATGGTTTCCTTTCATGTTGCAATCTCATTTGTGGTGTCCCTTCCTCTGCACTGCACTGCCTCCCAGAGCAAAAACATAACTGGCACAACAGTTTGTGCTGGTGACTTGGCTCATTGGCTCAGCTGCCTGAGCCCATGGAAATATGACAGAGTCACATTTATTGGCACTTGCTGATCGCATGGTACTGGGTGCACCAACCAAGGAAAGGACAGTCTGTAACAAGACTAAACAGGAATGGCAGAGGGATGAAGAACTTTTTGCTTGAGAACGGAATTATAGGCCTCTCTGCTCAAGAACCAGACCAAATCATGGCTTCTTCAGTCAAGTTTAGTTACCCAAACTAATGCCATATCCTACCATTCTTACCTGCCACAATGTGCATGAGGACCAATGTCACATGAGCTCCAATTTTATTCCAGTGGCTCCCTGCACCTGCCTTATTAATAAGCTGAGAGAAAAAATGAAGGAGAAATGTCTGATGGACATTTCCAACCGATGTCAGAAAGACTTGTTCACAGTGCCCCCCCAAAGGCCCCAACGTTGTGCAGGCAGCTGTGCAGGCAGCAACCTGATTTGTCCCTTAGCCTCTGCGTAGGGGACAAATAATTGGCTCTTGCTTGAAGGAAGATAGAAAAAGTCTCCAAAGTGAGATACCATGTGGAAAACGAGACAGCTGGCAACCCTTGTTCTAGACAGGGCTTGCTGTGAAGTGCTCTTAATGTTGCTTAAGGATCAATTCATTGTCATTATGGGATGGACAAGGGAGCAGCTGCACCTGGAGCAATTTGCTGGATCGGGGAGCATGATATTAGAAGCCGTTTATTTTGCAAAAAATTAAAGGGCATTTGCAGTTACATGGGAACTTGCACGGTACATTGGCCTAGGTTTATTTCATATGTCCATGCTGCATAGGGTGACCCAATGCATTGGCAACTATTAATATTTGGTTAGAAAAGGGAATTCAGCAGCAAGTGCAGTTTGTTGTTTTTAATGTTGGTGTGATTTGACAATGTGAACCTGCTCATATATTCCGTATTCAAGACAATGATGAAAGTGACAAAAATGGCTAGGTTGTCCTAGCATTGTATGAGTCAAATTTACTTCTATGGCTCCCGCTATTGAACTGACAACCTGATACACCCTGGGTTAAAGATGTGGAGCTTCCTCCCACCCCACTCTGAAGCAGTTAAAAAAAAAATCCTTACATTGGAAGTGAAACACTTATCAATACTCTATCCGATTAAAGTGGAATCCAATTTTCTCTGATGAAGCGAGGTGGTACTTATGACACGCTCTGGGTTTCACTTGATAAACTTGTCTCCACCAGCGGGTATCACATGATTACAAGGCTCTCTGTAAGAGCTGATCTGAGATAACCACTCCACACCAGCATGCTATCATATAACCATGTAAGTTATCTGATGGTGAAGCACAGACATTTGAATTACCTTGGGCTGTTCTTGCAACACTGCCCAATGTATCCTGATTTCTGCAAAGAGTATAATAGACCAAATACTTCTATCAGTATAGTGGCCCTCAGCAACAGCTTTCTGCTGAATCACTTAAAACTCCCTTTACATGGTTTTTAAAAGGCAAGTGCCCGTTTTCTTTCACACAGGCTTATTCATTTAATTGAAACACTTCAAATGGATATTGGGTTGGGAAAGGTTACATCACGTTAAAACAAAATCATTCTCAGCAGTTGTGCCGAGCTATTTAGCCTAATGATGTCAATCATTCTATGATAAATCAGTCAAAACTTGCTCTTGCAGCTAAACAAACCAGTATTGGCCAAATAAAATTTAACATGTTGAGCCCGACTCAGGATACCACTGCTAAATGGTGGATAAGACTTTTCATTCGGCTAAATTGCATGAGGCGCTCACAACTGGATGGAATTTTGGGGCTTCAGCTCAATACTTTGCACATAGGAGATCTCAGGTTCAACCCCTGGCTTTTTCAGATATGGCTGCATCAAGAGGTCTGTCCGAAACCATTGCCAATCTCTGTAAAAAAAATGCTGACGTAGATGGACCAATAAATCTGTATAAATCTGTATAAGGCATTAGCGCTTTTCAGCACGTAATTGCTGTGTTCCAATTTGGCTGAAAACCATGGTGCTGGTCATCATTTATAGAATGGCAGTGCTGAGATTTATCCCTGTTCAAAACACAGGCCTAGATACTTCTAAGGAAACTAGGACTAATTCTTAATTATGGGCAATATTCAACATTTGTCATACTCCAAGCAGTCACACTGAAATAAATGGACTTACATTATGTTGATTCCAGTGTGTCTGCTCTGAGTATGGCTAATGCTGAATATCATTATCCCCCTATTATTATTTACTATTTAATAATAATAATTTGGCACGCCATTGCACCCTCCTCGGATAGAAATACTTGGAAACTTTTTAAAGAACTACAAGATACCCTATTGTTTTGTGGTCACTTAGACAACACAAGGCTAGTAAATGATTTCCTGACAAACAACGGTACCAGCTTAGATGTGTTAATACAAAGAAATTCAGTTAGTGGTTAGATGCCACTTTTTTGCAGAATAAACCACATTTTTATCAGGCCACTCACCAGCTGTGTGCATACATTAAAGACCTAGTTGGTTGCTTTTATTTGTTGTAGACCACCAACAAGTCTCTAGGGACGCGGGTGGCGCTGTGGGTAAAAGCCTCAGCGCCTAGGGCTTGCCGATCAAAAGGTCGGCGGTTCGAATCCCCGCGGCGGGGTGCGCTCCCGTTGTTCGGTCCCAGCGCCTGCCAACCTAGCAGTTTGAAAGCACCCCCGGGTGCAAGTAGATAAATAGGGACCGCTTACTAGCGGGAAGGTAAACGGCGTTCCGTGTGCTGCGCTGGCTCGCCAGATGCAGCTTGTCACGCTGGCCACGTGACCCGGAAGTGTCTCCGGACAGCGCTGGCCCCTGGCCTCTTAAGTGAGATGGGCGCACAACCCCAGAGTCTGTCAAGACTGGCCCGTACGGGCAGGGGTACCTTTACCTTTACCTTTTACCAACAAGTCTGGACAACTAAATGCCACTAATGCAACAAACACACTAAGTCAGAAGGCTTGTCTGTTGATAAAATGCAAGAGCAACTCAGTGTATCTATCACAAAGCTGCAGGCCTACAGAAGTTGTTTGACTATAACTCCCATCATCTTTTCCCATTGGCCATGCTGGCTGGGGCTGATGGGAATTGTAGTCCAGTGACATTCAGAGGGTCACAGGCTCCCCATCCCTAATCTACTGGATGTGGGTAAAGCCCTGAGCAGCCTCTGAGCAATTTCCACCGCCAGAAAGGTCTTGGCTTTCAGATGGGTGTTTTCAGCCGAACTGCTCAGCCTCATTTACAATGACATCATTGGAAATACAGTGTCCTCTAAATCACTCCGACGCACGCATTCGCTTTCTCTGCTGAGCACGATCTGCCTCAGTGTTAAAGGGTTTTGTACTTGAGGGGGGGGGGGAGAGAAACATTTCATAGTAAGACATTTAAATGCCACAGATGTCACAACATTAGATGGTTGAGAGGTGTGTGTGGGTGTGGGTGTGTGTGTGTGTGTGTGTGTGTGTGAGAGAGAGAGAGAGAGAGAGAGAGAGAGAGAGAGAGAGAGCAGAGAGCAGAGAGCTTATCAGGGAAACAACATGCAGTTAGTGGCACTTTACATATGGTGCCTCTATGCACTGGTTCTGTGCAGGTTTGTTTTTTTTTAAAATGTCATCTAACAGCATAAATTCCATTCAGATGCAGCCATTATTATGAGAGCATCAATAACAGGAAAATCTAATTAGGGGATAAAAGGCTTGCAAGGGATGGAGCCCTTTTTCATATTGAAATGGTAATGAATTAAGCACAAGCCATGAAGGATATTGTTTTTTATGACTAGTGACAAGTACAAAGGCTCACAAGCCCTGCTTTCCGCCACAGGATTAAGTGAAATGTCTTTCTCATTTTCGCACCCGGCCCTTTCCGCTCTCAGTCAAGCAGCACATACCTTCCGAAATCTGCACGTATGTGCTAAATATGCTTGTGAATGCATTAATGCTGTAAAGACTCTGGTAGCGGGTAAAGAACCAGCCTATGTAAGCATGCCCATGCACCTCACCACATATGCATTCATTCACCATTCAGAAAGCCCAATCACATGCAGAGTCTGGAAGCAAGAAAGGGCATGGTTGGAAGCCTAGGTCTAAACACAAATGGACACAACCCACATGACGAAGGTGTCTGCATATGATGTGGAGTGCACAGAATGTTTATCCGTGGCACCAGCCAGGGTCATCCCATGACATTTTGCTGTCTGAGGCAGGACACCAAATTCCCCTCAACCCCACATCATGTATCCAAGGCAGGCACTGGAAGCAGAAGTCCCACAAGCAGCTCTTTCCCTTCCCTGGCAGAGAAACAATACAACAATATCTACAAGTAACAATGTTCTGCCTTTCTTGACACCCACAATCAGCTGCCTGAGGCAGCTGCTTCACAATGGTAGGGCCGGTGCTGCCCACTTATGTGAAACATAACACAGTGAAAACTGTCTCTCAGCTGTCCATTTACTTTAGGCACAACAAATTAAAATACCGGTAGTAAACCACTTTATACCAGGTCAGACTGCCACTGAGCTGTGGTCCTTTTCCAAGGATGCATGCAAAAGATGGCTGATGAACTACAGTCATGCCGGCTGCCTCATCTAGCAAGTTACCAGCAGGTAGGAAAGAATCAAATGCCATGATCAGCACTACAGAATCTTCTGAGCAGGATTCTAGCAGGCAACATTTCCCTGCCTGAGTCCTTCCTACGTTAAGTAAGACCACTATGCCCCTTGGGCTACTGTAATGAGAATGACTGTGGAGAGGCACTGTCAATCCAAATCACAGAATAAATGAGCAAATGAGACTTGGCAGTAAGAAAATGGGGATAAGTACAGTAGAGCAACCAATTACTGAGAAAGGGGCTTATTTTGTCTCCCTGCTCTGCAAAAAGTGACAGTGCTGAGGCTGCTATCTGATTCTGACATATTTCATGATGTGCCTATTTTAGCTATGATGAGATACACGCTTCTGGAACACCAAATACTTTTCGGGGGCTTTCTGTATTTTTGCAGCTAAGCAGCACCCACAAATTAAATGTTTATTATATCTAATCTATCTATCTTATTTTTATTCCACCTGATAAGAACTCATAGCTGATAAGAACACAGAGATAACCAGCTAATCATGACCAGACCACAATCACACCGTACATTTAAAGAACTATGATACCACTTTAAACAGTTATGGATTCTCCCAAAGAATTCTGGGAGTTGCAGTTTAAGGGTGTTGAGTGTTGTTAGAAAACCACAGAACTATGATTCCTGGAGTTTTATGAAAGAGGAATTGAGTGTTAAGCTACTCCGACTAATGAAGCTCTGTGAGAGGAACAGGGGCGTTAGTACCCTTAAAAAACTACAGCTCCCAAAATGTTAGTAGTGTGTGCGATTCTTTAGACTGAAGCAGCATACCTCAGGGTAATTTTCCAGCCAGCTTCAGTGTAATACACTATTTCTAAAAAGGTTGAATAATGCAGTGACATAGTTGGCAACTAATTTCAGTCTGAATTAAATTAGTGACCACTTAGCTTTAGGGCAATGTGAATTACAACCGGACAGAGGCAAGACCTGCTAGATGTTTACATTTATCTACCATGCTTAATGGTGTTTACGTTGTGTAATGATGTTGTTCAGCTGGTAAATCAGTTTCAAATACAGTACAGGATGACTTGACTTTAGCACTCAGAAGGCATCACAAAGCACAGCACAATTACAACCCACTTAAACATAAACAAATCCCAAAAGATAAATCGGTCTGCCAGGAAATATGAACAAACTAAACCCTTTAATTTCAATAACACAGCAGAGTTTGTGTCAATTAGGTACTGTTTGTTCAAGTTGCAAGAGGCTAAAATTCTTTACTAAAAGGTGTGCAAATTTTTGTTTTAATTTCTCAATTCATTTTCATTTTAAAAATTCATCTGAATTGCATTCATTTCATTTCTTATTCATTTTAATTGCATACGTCTAGGTCTTCCCAAGACGTTTTAACATAAATATCACTGAAAGATCAGGTCAGTCTCCTTCTGCCTCCAACTTCTTCCATATGGCACAAAATTTCCAGGTATTCTATTACTTTCCTACAATTTTCTAGACTGGATGAAGGATTAACGTTTAGCATCTGTCATAGTTTGCTATCTCTTCTCCTTCCCTGAAAACATTTCTCTGATCTGTATAGACGGGTTTTTTTAATCATTTCTATTGCTATGAAAAACTGAAACAATCAATTCGATGTGTGTACTAAATCTCCCTTGTTTCATAAAATATACAATTAAAAGCTACTTATCCCCCCCCCCCCCGCAAATGCTTGTTTAATAATGCTGCACCACCTTGTATTATTTCCAGAAACAACAAGAAGAAAGCACGACATTATGAAGATATGCAGGATGATAGTCAAATATGAATTTAGCTCTTTTTGGTTAATGGGTATATGCCCCACTTTCCCCATCCACCAAGAAGTTGCTCAAAGAGGCTTACAAATATAAAAGCAAAAATAAAAGCAAAAATAACCCAACCATTAAAACACAAATTAACTAAAAGGAGCAGCAAAACCACAAACAGCAGCACCATCTACTAGATGCATTAAACAAGAACAGAATCAAATGCCTATGGAGAAAAGGAAAGCTTTCAAACAATGAGGAAGATAACCCAACATTCCACACATACAGGGTGCAATGATGTTTTTGCCAAATGCAATAGCTTTTTTTCTTCTTTTTTTCTGGGACATTACATTGCTTTCATTAAATAGCAGGCTTAAACACAGCACAACAAAAACAGAAAAACAGACTTCAAGCAAACTAACATAGCATGAACAAGATAAAACACTTCCCCGTTCAGTTATCCTGAGCTCCAGTGATCACTAACAGGAAGATTCCAGCTGGCCTGTTTGTTGCACCCGTTCACAGAATCGGAGCTGGAAGGACCACGAGGATCCTCTCCAGGCCAGTCCCCTGCAATGCAGGAATCTTTCACCCAACATGGGACTTGAACCCATAACCTTGAGATTAAGAGCCTCATCCTCTACCACAGGGGTCAGCAAACTTTTTCAGCAGGGGGCCGCTCCACTGTCCCTCAGACCTTGTGGGGTTCCCGACTATATTTTGAAAGGAAAAATGAATGAATTCCTATGCCCCACAAATAACCCAGAGATGCATTTTAAATAAAAGGACACATTCTACTCATGTAAAAACACGCTGATTCCTGGACCGTCCACAGGCCGGATTGAGAAGGCAATTGGGCCAGATCCGGCCCCCGGGCCTAAGTTTGCCTACCCATGCTCTACCAGCTGAGCTATGTCAGGGCCTACAATGAACCTCCAGGGGTCAGACCCCACCTGAGAAATTTATATACTCTTCCACAGTGCTATTTTTCTAGAAAAAGGGGTGTCAGGACTCACCATGAACGCCTCCCTCGTCCTCTTAGAATGGCACTGGTGAGCACTGGAGAGGTGCTGGAACTGAAAAAAACTCTGCTCTTCTAGACTCTTGGTGGCTTGCTGGCCTAATACCCAAATTCAACCCACCTGTCAAACAAGGCCAATCTACAGAGGCCAGCAAAGTTAATCAACTCTGCAGCTGCATTCCTGCTGGCAGGTACTCAGCCTACACCTGGCCCACCAGCAGGTCTTCTCACATCCTGCTGCTACTTAGGCCTGGGTAAAAGCAAACAATGAAGCAAACCCCAAACCCTTGCCGCTTGCCAAGGTGCTACTAAGCAGGGAGGCAGAATCTTACAGACCAATCAACCTATCTCCTTGAAATACAAGTGTCTTTCACAGTAGGTTTCCCCTACAAATGACACATGCAAGAGGGTCAGAACATCTGTTCTTAAAGGATGAGCAGATTGCCAAAAGAGATCTTTCAAGCAGCTTGGTCTCATGGGCTTTATAATCTATAACAAGCATTTTTAGATTTAGATTCCTACATTATGCTAGCTTTTGAAGCCCATTTAGCCACCGGTTCCACCTGCACATTTGTCAACAGATTACAGATCACTCACACTTTACACGCATTTAAACTTGTACAATTTCAACTTGACATACTTGGTGACTGGCCAATTGAAATGGCACAAATTAAATGCAATGACGGTCGAGAGCTTAAAAGCTATTTCCATGCTGGGAAAACCTTGCACAGAAATAGCTTTTGAGCTCTGGGAGGCTCTCATGAGATCTTGCAAGAGCTTCCCAGAGTCCATGTGAGAGCCTCCACTGGAATTGCTACATTGCTGGAAGAAACTGTGCGAAGGCTGCCCTTGCAACTCAGGGCAATGGGAGAGTGAAATAGTTGCATCAGAGAGGAGTGCTTCCGCTTTCCAGTTTGCAGCTCTTATCTTTTCTCAGTAAATAATAAAATCACATGGCTACAATAAGAGGAAACCCTTTGTTTGTTATGGTGCCTGGGGTGAAGACTCATCGATACAAACCCCATATAATTAAGTGATAATATTTATAGACTTCAGCTTCCTGCTTTCTTTTTGGTGTCCTGCTGATGGACTAACAGCAAACAAAAGCTCATGTTCTTAATGTTAGAGGCACAACATTAATGCTGCTGGAGAAACGGGAGCGGAAAGCCAGGCTTCAAAAGGGAGCTGCTTACGGTACATTCTTTTTCTCTTGTTCCAGGAGAGCAGCTCTAAGATTCTTGCTATATAGTACATTATTTCCCCTGCATTCCACACTTCCTCCAAAAGACAACTGGAGTCAAGCACATCTGGGGACCCTGCCTTTCCCTCTCTGCTCACAGTTCAAAAAGCAGCCTGAAGGCAATTTGGTGTTTAAAAAAGTACAAGAGGGGAAAGGGTTAAGCAGACTCTCCCTCTCTACCCTTTTTTCCCATTTGGCCATAGCCTGGCCTAGGAGTCCCACTTCATGCAGTGTCTAAATTATCCTAACAAAAGGGGTAAACTTTGTTCCTAATCACCATCATAGTCTCCTATGGTTTGGCCTCATCCATCGTCCTCAACTTTTCCTAATAGCCAGCTTAGGACCTATTCTAACTACAGCTGCCCGACGTTTCCTCCCAGAAAGCCACACTTGGAAAAAAACCGCTATGCTAAAACAAACACACACCACCCCTAGAACTGGAGTGTAACTTTATACCTCTGCAATCCATGCAATAGTAAACTCTCTTTGCTTCCCCTTGTGGTATGAAGGGTCAGTGCAGCCTTTTGCAGAATCCATGGAATACAGGACACTTAGGTCACGTCTATACTATCAAGCACTCTCATGTCACTTTGCAGTTATTACTTTCCCAAAGGATCTTGGGAACTGTAGTTTGTTAATGGTCCTGAGAGTTGTTAGGAGACTCCTATGCCACTCACAGAACTGCAATTCCTGGAGTTCTCTGGGAAGAAGGATCATTAAACCACTCTTGAGAATTGAATCCCCTTGTGAAGAATAGTAGAGGCTCTTCTAATCCTGCAAGGAAGCCGGGTTTCAGCCCTTATCAGGTGATGCACAGGAAGATGCATACCTTGTAGAAAGGTGGCGCAATGAGTCGGTGTGTCTGGCTGTTAACCAGAAGCTTGGTGGTTTGAGTCCTCCCAATGGTGGCTGTGGGGAGCATTCCTGCATTGCAGGGGGTTGGACTAGATGACCCTCAGGGTCCCTTCCAGCTCTATGATGCCATGATCAATTGCACTCATTTGATGGTGATGTTTGTTTCTACCCGGGTCCAAGGCTTTTTACAGATGACATGCTTCTTGTCAGCACTGGTTCAGGGTCGTGGGATCCCCCCCCCCCCCCATATATAGGTTGAGCAGAAGATGAGCAAGCAGGTACCCACACTGGCTATATTAGGCTTGGAGTTTCTTCCTTCCGCTGCAAACCTGATTTTTCTCTAACCAGCAGCAAAAGGGTGTGGTGTGACTTTTATAGCAAGCCCCAAACCCACCCCTATTTCCCTCACTTGCCATGAATACTCCTGGACAGAACACGGGCCTCAGCCCTTACCTTGGCCACTAGGTACCACCTTCCATTCCTAACTTACCACGACTGCCAGTTAAATTTATTGTTAGAGGCCAAGCTAATGAGCAAGGCCACAAGTAGCTCGTAATAATACGCAGGGTCCTTTTCGGGGGGGGGGGGGAATCTTCTCTAGACTCTTTTATTGCTCATGTGGCTTTGTTCTGAATTAACTTGTTACCTCTGGGAAATCTGTCTAATTCGTTCATGGCGTTTCTTACACGGGCTTAGTCATGGCTACTTGCTTAGATGGCTTTAAAAGGGAATTAGATAGACTCATGGAGAGTAATGCCTACTCTTCATAAAGGCAATGCGCAACCTTGTGCACACTCATTTCACTGAATGCCAGACTCGGGGGAGCAACCGCCGGAGAAGGCTGCTGCCTTTGTGTCCTAATTCTGAGCTTCCCAGAGGCATTTGAGCAGCCACTGGAGGGAAAAGGATGTTGGAACAGGAGGACCTTTGGTCTGATCCAGCAGGGCTCTGCGTGCATTCCTACGTCTCGTCGCAGAAGTGCATGACAAAGACTTGGTTTCTTTAAAAAGAGCAGACATGAAAGGAACATTCCCCACTTAGGAGTGTTAATATACAAATGGCTGAAAGACTCCACCTGTTCTACTGAGGATTTTCTGTCCAAATTAATTAATATCATGGTGCTTCTTTTAAAGGGGAGGAAAAAAACTATCTCACTTGTAGGAGAGACTTGTGGAGGAACAAATGCGGTTCTTAAATGCTGGATTGTGCTTGTCGGAATCTGCAAAGGAACATCCCCCTCTATTTTCTCTAACAAACGGTCTGTGTAAAACACCCCATGGCAATATCTCCGACGGAGGCATTTTCAGCAGACAACAAAGGCTGGAGCACTGGGAAAAAATGTTTTCTTCTTTTGTAGGGTGGTAATGATGTGATCAAACAAGGACATAATGGCAGCTCGGCCTATTATCGTGGTCCCTGGACAAAACACCAGCCGGTTTGAAATAGGTGTTCCTGTAGGCATGAAAGGAAGCCATCAGATTGAGACAGCGTGTGTAAATGTGTATTTCCATGCTTGGGTGTTCGAACAGCTTCCAGAATTTGGTTATGGGGGAGATAGTAGTAGTGAACAGAGACTCTGCCATCCATAGGCTTGAAATCCTATGTGCATGTTTCCCTAGGGAGGCAAATGAGGAGCCGCCACACATTGGCCCTTTCAAAACTGGGCTCCTATTAATACTGCTGAAGCTTCCATGCCAAGCTTGAACCAGAATTGAAAGCGTGTTTCCAGCCTCAGCTGCTGTGCCAGCTCCAGCCTTTACTTGGGAATACAGTCGTAGCTCAGAAGTTGAACAGAATCTGTTCCAGAAGTCCGTTCAACTTCCAAAACGTTCAGAAATCAAGGCGCAGCTTCCGATTGGCTGCAGGAAGGTCCTGCAGCCAATCGGAACCCACGTCAGACATCTGGGGTTCCAAAGAACATTCGCAAAGCGGAACACTCACTTCCGGGTTTGCGGCGTTCGGGAGCCAAAACATTCGTCTCACAAGGCGTTCGACTTCTGAGGCATGACTGTATTAATTTTGCCAGTTACCCAGCACCCTGGACACTTCCAGATTAAAATACTGTCATAGTGTTGCACGCCACCCCTAAGGAAACAAAGGGAACAGCTCTATGCTTGATGGGAAATGAGTAGGTCCCCCTTCCTCAGCTGGCTGGTGGTTATAATAATAATAATACAGTGGTACCTCGGTTTACGAATTTAATCTGTTCCGGAATTCCATTCTTAAACCGAAGCACGCTTTCCCTAATGAGGCCTCCCGCCGCTGGTGCCCTTCCACCGTTCGGATTCCGAGGCAAAGTTCTCAAACCAAGACACTATTTCTGGTTTTGCAGAGTTTGTAAACCAAATCGTTCTTAAACTGGACTGTTCTTAAACCGAGGTATAATAATAATAATAATAATAATAATAATAATAATAATAATATATTTATACCCCACCCATCTGGCTGGGTTTCCCCAGGCACTCTGGGCTGCTTCCAACAAAATATTAAATACAATAATTCATCAAATATTAAAAGCTTCCTTAAACATAAAGACAAAGGCTACAGTTGAGAGTTATGTGAGCCTGAAGCTGGCAGCAAAGCAACAGGCTGGAAAGCCGCAGAATCAGAGCCATGCCTGATTTCTGCCCGAGTCCAAGGCAAGGTCCTCTTGGGGCGTAGCACAGAACTGCTCCCTTTGTTTCCTTAATGGCCTACAGCGGTACCTTGGGTTAAGAACTTAATTCGTTCCGGAGGTCCGTTCTTAACCTGAAGCACCACTTAACTAATGGGGCCTCCCACTGCCGCCGCATGATTTCTGTTCTCATCCTGAGGTAATGTTCTTAACCCGAGGTACTATTTTTGGGTTAGCGGAGTCTGTAACCTGAAGTGTCTGTAACCCGAGGTACCACAGTATTGCTTTATCAGGAAGCTAGCCAGGAATTAGAAGGGTCTCAGCATACAGCCTGCTCTCCCGCCAAAAACTTAGAACACTACCTGGGTCGTCCTTGAAAATGTCTGGAAATGTCAATTGGTGCAATATGCACTGGTGAGGCTTCTGATGGTAACCCAGTTTATTCAGCCATATTACAAAACACTGATATTAGATCAGTGACATTGGTTCTGAATTTGTTTGCTGGTGAAATTCAAGATGCTGACCCTTACCTTCAAAGCCCTGTAGGACTAGGAGATGTTTAGTTATTTATTCCTCCACCCTGTGAGATGTGAGAACAAGGATGCAGGACCAGATCATCTCATCAACAGGAATCAAGTTATAGAATTCATTTCTTCAGAAGATCTATCTACCTCATCGACTGAGTTCAGATGGCAAGTTAACCCTGTTTCAATGCAATATTTTAAGAAATTGCCCACTGCTGTTCTGGGATTCTCCCAGCTGCTACGTGGTGCTCTCGGGACCTAACAGGAATGAAAGCATAATATGTAAGTAATTAGGGAAATGAATATAGTTGGAATTTCGAAGAATTAAAAAATGGGCAGGGGCGCAACAGGCTGGGGACAGGCAGATAAGTAGAATCAACATTGTCAAGATAAAAACAGCAGTAAAGATACCTACTTGTTTTGATATCTTCAGGTTATTTCAGTTCACCCTGCAACCATTTCCTTCTGTTTTCCTTTAGCTAGACTCTTTTCTTGAGCCTGTGAACCAGGTGACTGTGAAGTACATTTCACTGCATTTGGCCCTAACAGCGTCTTAATAATATTCATGTCTCTCACTGTCTCTTTCTTCTTAAAGCGTGACTCTTCCATCCCCACCATCATTCACATTTTCTACACTTGTGTCCGGTTTTAGCTAAGAAAATAGAAAGAAGCAAGCACTTGTTTGACAGGCAAATACAAATAATGATGCAGAACACTGCGAGGATTTATTTATTTTTTGTAAGCCTCAGAGTTCTCCAAAGGTTTTGTGCTATTTTGGCTCTTACAGAAGTTGAGCAATCCCCTATGGATTCCTTAAAGGAAGTTCACCTTCTTCAGGATGTGGAAATGCCTATACAAAAGAAAACGTTGATTATGGTTTGTGAGTATCTGTGACTGCTCACACAAGTCCTGATCCAGGAAAAAAAGCACGTTTGGTAGCAAGGCAGCCATGGGAAGGGCCACAGCTCAGTGGCAGAGGTCACAGGTTTGATCTCTGGTATCTCCAGGTAGGATGGGGGGAGGGAACCCTGCCTAAAAAACCTGGAGAGCTGCTGTCAATCAGTGTGGACAATACTGAGCTACATGGACCAATGTAGATGGACAGCTGAAACGGCGAGGCTTTATCAGCATCAGTTGTTTGTTAAGGGAGGCAGAGAGTCCGGGTTCATTCCCGTTCTCTGTACCACACAACACAGAGTCCCAGATGCTCTCACCATATGAGTAATCTACGCAGCATATATGGTAGCACTGAGAAAAAGGGGTAAACAAAACATATTTGTACAGTATGACTCAAAAGGCAAAAATGCATTAATTAACCGGATTCAGCATATCTGACATCTGCTGCTCACACTGAGAGAGATCCCTGCTTCTCCAGTTGGCAAAGCAGGGACTAGCAAGGGGAGTCTAAACAACGCAGCCCAGAAGGGTCATTGCAAAGGCTCACCTTAGATGCAGAGAAATAGAAATCTGTTTTGCGCCGATATTATTCCAAGCTGTTTCTGCAGTTGGCTAGGTTTGTAGAATTCTCAGGTTTTTCAAGCTCTCGAGAGAGGAGTCTTTGGACTCCCAAACAGGTAGAGTAAAAAATTTCTTGTACTAGTGAGCCCCTGAACAACCCCTCCCTCCTTTCTTCCTGCTGGGCCCATTATTGGAGCTCTTTTCTCCAGCCTTTGTGCATCACTCAAGAAAAGAGAGAATCACACAAAAACTAAAGCCATGCACACTTGTTATTTCCATGTAGAGCACACCTGGATGCAGACTGGAGAGGAGCCACTCTTTTCACCCTGTCCCAGCAATGGATCTTCTTCTCATAGCAACTGCATGTGGTTGTCTGCATGCAAAAGCCAAGCCAAGCCAAGGTGCTTGCGCCTCCTCACATGTAGGGGGTGCTGCCCAATTAGAGCAGTTGGTTGTGTGAGTGTGCCAATGGCAGACAATCCACACATGCAAGGAGGGGCTGGTGCTTTAGCCATTGTATTTGGTCAAGGAAACCCAGACAATGGGGCCGGGGCTAAAAGTGCAGCCCTGCTGCAGCCTGCCCTTTGTGCAAGAAAGGAGAGCAGAGGGTTTATTCACTGTCTCAGCCCAGCACTGTAACAACAACAACAACAACTTATTATTTATACCCCACCCATCTGGCTGAGTTTCCCCAGCCACTCTGGATGGCTCCCAACAGAATTAATGATAACAATAACAATAAAAAAGCAATAAAACACCAGACATTAAAAACTTCCCTAAACAGGGGAAGTGTACCTGACACCAATACCGATTGCCGTTACTGTCTTATGTATTTATTTATATACCACTTAATACCAGGATAAGCATCCAAGCAGTTTGCAAATATAAAAACCAATTGTGCAGGCATTGAAATATAAACACCCATAATTGAAATGCACGATAAAAATCCAATCAAAATATAAAAATGACAGCTGGGACAGCTCAGTTGGTAGAGCATGGGATTCTTAATCTCAGGGTTGTGGGTTCAAGTCCCACATTTGGCAAAATATGCCTGCATTGCATGAATTTGGAACTAGATGACTCTTGTGGTCCATTCCAGCTCCATGTCTATGATTCTATATAAATCACCATAGTTAAAATAGGCAATAACACAATTTCATCAAAACAACTCAGAAGACTAAAGAGATGAAGTGAATGCTAAAGCAAACAGGTGTACAATATCTTTAAAAGCCAGTAGAATGATAACACCATTTTACTTCAGAGAGAGTAAATATCACAGCGCTGGTGCCACCAGAGAAAAAGCCCAGCTCTGCATCACAATAATCCTTAGGATGTGGCAAGATTCACTTGGTTTACATCAGGCACTTGAGGACATGTAGGGAAATGTAATCAGACCCAGTTGCTATTGCTACTGCAGCCAGTTAAGCCAATGGGCAGGGAACTGGTTGGCAGAATGGCCAAATAGGTATCGGCATCAGCACCAGTGGGACCCTCCCAGGACACTTGGCCAAGGGAGTTACAGCACCCAACAAATACAGGAGAAGCTGCTGTCTGGACAGGCCTTTGCAGCAATGACAGCTATTTTCTGCTTTGAATGTTTATGGCCCAGGAAGAAATGAGGGCTTGACTTGCATTTGTTCCCCAAACAGAAGAACTTTTCATTCCGAGTTCTGCAAAGGCTCTTGATAATTACCCCGATTATGCCTGCCACTAAACAGCAAGTGCCATTTATAAATACTCCGAACAATTCTGAGCGCCAGCACGCTTATTACTACCTCTGTTTGTTTTCATTAACTAAAGATTTAACTGCCTTGGTAACCGGCAATTCTGGCTATATTTGTAGTCTGACTGAGGTCAGGACAACATGTGAATGTTTCTTTTCAGGGCTGAAAGTCTGTGATTTGTGTCAAGGTACTAATTCATTACTATGCCTCGTCTGTCGCCGTTTTGCAAAAAAACTGACAACCACCAGCCAAAAAAGAGACAAGGAAGAATAGAAAATTTAATACACAACTGTGATTGAGCTAAATTAAGAGGAGGGGGAGAAGGAAGATTTAAAAAGGAAAAGATGCTAGACAGAGCAATCCTAACTTGGGGATGATCAGAGTGGCAGAGAAGGGTGGTGTTTTTCCCCCTCGCTCCTCCAAGGAAGCATAGCAAAGGCATGGTCTGGGCCAGCCTAGGATCCAGCAGATCCTGCGACAGACTTGCTCCACTCCACACCATTTTGCTACTGCCAGCAGAAACACCAACACCACCAGCTCCCAAGGCACCCACACCTTCAGTGGGCACAGCAGGTGCTTTTGTGGAGCTGGATGAGCTTGGGGCGGGGGTACTGTGGGGGAAAAGACATATTTGCCAAATCCACACCCACCCACCCCGCCATCCCAGAGCAGGAGTTAGGAGAGCTCCCTAAATGGAACAGTCATACCCAGAAAATTAATCCTATATACAAACAGCAAACTCAAGATTTTGAGTATGGAGTCAACATGGGCCACCCATGCACACACACTAAGGCTTGCAGAAACACAATGATCTTTAGAAATAAATTCTATGTGGCATTTCCTCCTCCCCATCCCTGCTCATTGAAAACTGGGTGGGATCAGTAGCCATGAAACACTGACTACTGGGTGGGTGAGCAGGGGGAGAGGAGGAATGGAATATCCTGGGAAGGGGTACCTAGCTGACATTCCTAACAGGAGCAGTCCATGCCGCAACATTTTCTTTGTTGCAGATCTCAGTGCATTGCTTTAAGAAAGAAAGCTTTATTGATTGATTGAGTAGGTATAAAACATTTCCATTTCTCATTTGGGCTTTAAAAGAGCCCCACAGGTTTCATTCTTTTATTACAATGATTGAATACAATGGTTCACAGCTGTGTCTGTAACTATGCAACTGTAACAATACTTCTTGAATAAGTGATAAAAACCTTAATGGATAAAAAAGAAAACCACACCAATATCTAAAAAAAAGAAAGAAGAGATGCTCAAGCCATACAGAGAAAGCGTAAAATTACAATGCATGTAAAAGCCTTGGGGAACAAAAATATATTTATCACCCCCTTGATATGCAACAAAAAGGGGTCAGTCTAACTTCCTTGTTGTGCAGTTGGGGTGCTCCTACTGATAAGGCTCTGCCCCAGGTCCCTACCGATTACAGGACACAGAACAGAGCCCCCAGTGACAACCATGATTGAAAGACAGGCAAGTTCATGTAGGAGGAGTCATATCTATATAGCACTCAGCTCCTTCTTGTGGTTCAGCTGCTGAACATAGTTGTATCTGAAGTGCCATCTACTTTAATTGGGTGACATGGAAAATACAACTGACCATATTTTGCCCAGCAGTAGTGATGGTGGGGATAAAGTTTAACTGATTAATTTGTGCCTGTTTCAGTATGAAAGCAAGGGTGTCAACCCAAGTTCCTATGAGCAGAGCTTTTTCTGAGTGGGCCCAGCTCAAGATAAATGTTAACATTAATCCTTAACCTTCAAATAGTGGGAACTTAAATTTCAAAATGTCCTTAATAGCCGTTAATGCATGCATCCACATCTGAGCTCAGCAGGTAGGGCTCTCTTGGGCTGACTTCCAAGCTGGCTGTTTTTAGAAACCATCAATTGTTTTGTCTCAGTTTAAGCTGCTTCCTAATCTTCATAGCAGGAATCCAAGATCAAATATGGCCTTCCGGGAACACCATGTATCACTCCTAATCTTTCCAGAAGACATGAAAGAAAGAGGTAAATGGTGGGTGAAATGTACATACTTGCAAGCCATGCATGAGTAAGGTCAGACTAGGGACGTGGCCAATTTCAGTTCTCTTGTTGAAGGAGACTCCAGTTAGTCTCTCAAAATAAATGAGAAACCACCAGCTCAGCATGGGTCAATAGCTCTGCTTGAGTCATGGACTGCTTTGCTTTGGGCATGCTGAGGAATTAGCCCTGATCATGATGAAAACTAATTTGTTCAGGGGAGTGTAAACAACCCATTCTCTCATGGGCAATTTGGGAGGCGCTAAACTGTCAAGACTTTGGTACACCAAACATTGACTGCTCCAAGAAGATAATGAAATCAAGCAAATGGCCTGATGCTTGGGGTAAGCTAAGGCAATGTATTTGCTTCTTAGCAAGCAGATCCATTGAGCAGGTCACATGCAACACAGAACAGTTCAAGGCTACACAAACAGTAAACTGAAACATCAGCAATGTCTTTAAGCAGAACACTCTCCTCTCCTGAAGCTCAATCTACCCACACACATATATATCCCACAATTATCTCCAATAGGTTTAGTGGCTTCCATGGTTCTCTCTTTCCTCTTTTGATCCTTACAACAACCCTCTGAGGTAGGTTAGGTTGCGAGGTAGAGATGAGCCCAAAATCACCCAGTGAGCTTCATGGCCGAGTGGGGATTTGAACCCTGGTCTCCCAGGTCCTAGTCTGATACGCCTACACCAAACTTGCTCTCACTTTCCTCCCTTATTTTAAATACTTTCAAAGACATCTCTTGGTTTTCCCCCATAGTTTCATACATTTGTTGCACATGGATGAAAATAATTTGGTTTTTAAGCCATTTCTGGATATTTTTTCTTCCTCTCAAGAGTGGCCTGATTCAATTTGCAAGCCCAAGGAACCCTGTCATCAGCTGAAACTTTGCCGTGTGTTCCGCTTATAAACTGAACTGATTTCTCAATAATGATGTTATCCACAACAGAGCCTAACTCTATCAGATAACAAAGGCACCAAGTCTGGACACACATGCAAATTAAATTTACAGCTACAGCAAAATGCACCCAACGTGTTTGCTGTCATGCTGGCATTATTAAATCTCTACCCATGTGTTTTGCCAAGATTTGCAATACAATAAATCTGCCACATGGTATGCAAAGATGATCTGAAGAGCTCATGGGAGCTGTGGGGATGGTTGTCAGACAAAACTCAAAAGAAAGAGACTGATTTGTAGTACTAGAGGAAGTGGGAGAAAATTAATTTCCTGGGCCATCATTTATCTGTTGTGAAAACAGCCCTCCTTCTTGCCCAGCAAAAGGGTATGGGAAGTGCTCACACTATTTTGAATGTCTGCATGCGGATTTGGGCTTGATGTAACATTATTACCAACAGCTGAGCAGATTGTTTATGATGGGGAGGATCATAGCTCGGTTATAGTCAGTGGCATTGCAAGGTCTGAATCCAAGCCTGGGGATCCCCCAAACGAGTACCAGAGGCATGCAATAGTGACTGATGAAAAGCAGGGAACAGGGCTAAAGTTAGGAACACCAGACACCCTTTTCTCTTTCCCCACCCCCTTTACACATCTAAAGGGGTTCAGGAGCCTGGCACTCAGTTAAATCAAACACCAGTGATCCAGGCACACCTGCCACCTTCTGTTCTCTAGTGTCTTTCTGGACATGGCCTAAAGCAGGGTGGTCCAGCTTTTCATACCAAGTGGGCTGCTAGTGTGGAACCCACGGACCACACACTGCCTTGTGGTGTGCAGGCGCCTGCGAGTGGGAGTGAAGTCTAAATTTGACACCAACACACCAGCCCTTGCACTGCCACTCCAAAGCTGGGCAAGCGAGGTGCTGGGCTTTGGGAAGGAGGAAGGAGGGCACTGGCAGTGTCCTAGAGCTGTCCCACCTCCTTCTCAAAAGGTGGGCAAGAGTTTACTAGGCTTGGGGAAAGTGGGACCCTAGAAAGCTATTGCCAGTCAGAGTTGACAATAGTGGGTGAGACTGATGGCCTTACCTGGTATAAGGCAGATTCCTCCAAGGAATCACTATCAGGCCTAGTGGTCATTCCACCCACTCCCATGATCATGGGTGGAACACGGACTGTAAGAAGAGACTGCAAGCCTTTTGCACCGTTGTGTCTCAGTTGCAGTGCCAGCAGCACTGGCCCTAGGATATATACTTCACAGCCCAACAATGTGTTTTACATTAAGGTATCAAGTAACAAAATCACTAGCAGTGAACTTTCATAAAACTCAACTTGCGATTTGGAGGTGTAAGCAATAGAGAGAATCTGGTGCCAGTCTACCGTGCCACCTGCTGGCAGGGCACTGCCATTCCAGAGTAGGCTGCCATATCTGAGGAGTAGAACATGTGCGTTTCTAATTCAGCCACTGCCCTAGATAAGCTGAAGCAGGTGGTGTCCCTGTCCTCCTTGCATCGGGATCAAGTGTTATTGGGACCATCTATCATGTTACGTGTTGGTGCCACTAGAATTTATTGTAGACAACACGCATTTCAATAGGCACTTCCTACTCAGAGACTTCCACTTCCCTCAAAGGGCCAGGCTACAGGTTACACAGGAGATTTGTGTCTGGGTATTCCAACCTCTTTTCCACTGGAGTGCACCCACAGTGGGGCAGTGCTGGTTTCTTTGGAACAGTGGTGTGGAAAGAGGTGTTTAATTTTTTCCTTCCGCCTCTGCTGTTTTTCCAGACAGGAGCACCCCTCCAGTTGCTGTTTACTCAGAAAAGCAGGAGCCTAGGCAAGGGATTTTGAAGAGGAGAATCCTGAAGGAGATGAGCAAAGGGCTAACTGCCCCTGACTTGCTGTTGCTAACACACAAACCCCACAAGAAACCCAGACAGGCTTCCATTGCTGTATTTTAGTAGGGAAGGGGGAGGAAGAAAGGAAGAAAGAAAAGGTGATCCATTCATTGATCTCCTGCATAATGTGTAGTTTGGCCCTAATTTTAGCTAGCAAGTACAATGAGAGAGTTAACAGCCCTGATGATTGTCCTCCAGAGAACAGCATACTGTGGTAGGCAGGATGATTACTATCCTGCACGGAGGCAGGTTTGGTTTCCGAAATTACACCTTTCATGTTTAATCACTGTCATAAGTATACACTTGAGAGCCCCACACAGGAGAACAGTAAAAGTAGTCTTTAAAAAACTCTTTGGCATTCAAAAGCCAGGAAGCTGACCAACGTAGCTGTGCCACCATTTAAGCAGTCCATTGTTTTCAGAGGAGCACTGAAACCCAACAGTTGTTACTGCTTTGCACCAGGCCTACATTAGAAGGAAGCTATGAGAAGTCTTTAATTTAGAGCTCAGATGGTTTGCAAAGTGCAACACAAGGGACTCTGCACCGTGCCCTAGTATTCCGCATTAATCTTTCTAAGAAAACGGTACTCTATTTTTCATTTATTCATACCTTCAAAGCATTTATCTGCCCCTTTTCAAGCAGAAACAACTCCCAGGGCGGCTAATAGATCAACAGAAATAACACAGTCCCTGCCTCCAAGCTTACAATTTTAAAAAGGCAAGACACAAAAGGAAAAAGGAAGGAGGAAGGAAGAGGAAAACCAATAAACACAGGCAGCAAAATCATTACATGGATTGCTCAGTTCAGAAAACAGCCCTGAGAAATAGTTTGGCGACCCAATCTTCCTGAAATAGGCTTATTTGGATTCTTGTCCTTCCCACTGCACAAGGTAGAGTCATGGGGATCCAGGTGGTGACATCACACCCAGAAACAGATTGTCTTTAACAATTATTAGAACATGCTTTTCACTTGGATGTGTCTATAGAAGGGGGTAGAAAATGCACACACCATCTGTGTTACACATTACTCAGTATGATCCCTTATGAAGCCAGGCTGGATGGCATGCTCTCAGACTCCTAACCCTGGTTGTTGGGAATGTACTGTGAGATCCCTTGTTCCTTCCTGCTGCCCTGAGTTCCATGAGGTTCTTTCCGAAGAGTACTTTGCCCTTGGTGGTAATATTACTTTTACACTGCACTAATTATATTTCTTCTGTTAACCAAAATTTGAAACCAGGTTTATAACTGGGTTTGTAAAGCTTGAATAATAATTTAACATCAATTACCTGGGAAGGTAGTAGATTCTCCTTCATTGGAGGTTTTTAAACAAGAGGTTAGATGATCATCTGTCGAGAATTCTTCAGCTGCGATTCCTGTATTGCAGGGGGTTGGACTAGATGATCCCTTCCACCCCTACAGTTCTCTGAATTGGGAAGAGAGTGGTCAATGGTGCTTCTTTGTACCTACCCAATGGCAAAGCTGCTATACTTGAGTTGTTCTGCTAGCTGCTGGCTTCAACAACTTCTATCTTAAGATATACTGGATAAGATCCAATGCAGCGGGAGTCTGCTTCTTTCTTCCCTTGCACATCCCTGAAGTCTACACTACAGGGCTCAGGGAATCCCCTGGAACAAATGGATAGGGGTTGCAAAGGGTTGGAGAAGAGAAACTAGAAGTTCCATTGTCACCCAGTTTTACACCATTTACTGTCACTCAAAGATGGTAGGTTTCTGTTCCAAATGTTTCTTTGTTTTCTATCTAGTTGATTGTCCTTATGTTCTTGCTCTTCAACACAATGCAATGAGGATTTGTATGGAGATGGGCCAGAATGGATTGCTCTTTCCATACTTTTGTGTACAGGAACATTCCTTTAACTTTCTCTTTTGCATAGACATATTTATACAAATTGCTGACTCACAGGAGGACATGAGGCACACAATAACTTGACGGTACTAGATCAAATCTAATCTTCCTACCTTTTGAGCAGACTGAACTCCAAGAAGTTGGGTAGGAACTGCCCCCCCTTTTTTTAAGGGAGACGATGTTGGATAATTGTCACTTTCGCAAGAAAAACTCAAGGGGAAATGCAAAGCGTCTGCATATTAGTTCTTTCTTTAATAAAGTACGTCAGACATTCTTCTAGAGGAAAGATACAAATTTCCACAGCTAAAAATGAACATCCAGTCACTATATGGTCATAATCATTCTGCAGTAATGTGGACATTACATGCAACAGACTTGAAAGAGCCATGTGGCGAAGAGGCTGGAAAAAAAAAACATTTTAGAGTTCCACGTATTAGTACTATAAGCAGCCATTTATACTGCATATTATTTTCTATTAGATTACTGATACCCATGAACAAGATGAGTAGGTTAATTTTAGAAGACATAATAAACTGGTACTTTAAAGTGGAAAGTACCATCTAGGAATCCAAATGTAAGGCAATATGGGATTATTATGACCTAATATTATGGTAGTCATTCTGGATCGACATGCATACAAAACCAAGCACTTCCAGAATTATCAAAAAAAGCAAATTCCAGTATAGCATTGAGATAGACTGTGCCAATTTTGACTCCTCTAATGGAGTTACTTAGGTTTCATTGTTGTCCTTCCGTAAAGCACTGTTTATTTTCTGAAACCAGAGATAATTACAGGCATTGAGGAAGTAAAGTTATACTAATTATAGCAAACGTGTTTTTTTTAAAAAATCCCAGCAAGATAATAGCAAAAAATAAAATAAATTGCATTGTTTCATGGCACTAAGACAGCTCTGACAAGAAAAATAATATGATCCCTGAATTATCTGTAGACAGCAAGGGTCAATCATAACAAAATTACAAAACCCTCTATGAACTCCCCCACCCCCACCTGATGAAAGATGATATACCATACTCTAGTTTCTCTCTTACTTGGTTTCCCACTTTTAAATAGCTGTTTACTCTAAATGGCACTTTCCCCTGTTTTATAACAGAAACAAATCTAAACAGAAAGGTTAGTCACATTTAAAGGATCAAAATTAATCACAAGCTGTGTAATCCTTTTTTGTCATCCTTACAAATTCAAAGGAAATTATATTAAAAAAAAAAAGCCTGCACAGGCCATAAAGGCTGAATCTTGAGGTGGTTTACTGTGTAAGTTTAAATGAGAAGGAGTGCTAAGCTGGCACAGAAACCTTGCATAACCACAGTATGTTTTAGGTCTTGCATGCAGAAGAACAGCAATGTGACCTCACAAACTGTATTTGCTATTAAGCTCTTCACACAACCTCTCAGTATTACTCCCACTTTTACAAGGCACAAGGGCATCATCTTGTGAAGAATTACTTGATAGTGTCTGAATATGTAAATGTGAACATGCCACTGTTCAATAACTATTACCTGTTAATTTGGGTCATCTGCCCAGAACATTCATGGATACAAAACTAGGGGAAAGTACCACTGTATTGCTAGCTCAACTGACTTCTGGGAGAGCAAACTCACCCAACAATCTTATTCCATTCACTTCAGGGCAAAATATGATCCAATAACCTCCCACCGCTCGCTTCTCCCAACCCCACAATCCCCTGTACAAAATGACAGGGGCAATATTCTCAGGCGAGCTATCCGTTATGTAACACTTATGCTTATGCTTTGGGGTCAGGTTGCAATTTGGTTTAGCATGACTCATTCTGCAGATGGAGGGGTAGAAGGATTCTTAATGTAAGTTACAACTGCAATTAATCACCATTAACATCTTCATGCCCTATCACTTACCATGCAACTGCATTACATGACGGTGGTTATACTCTGTGTGTGTGTCTGGAAAATAAAACTAAAGCATACAAGCAAAGTGTCTTACTTTGAGATAAATCTTTGAAAATATCTTTCACCAGCATCTCTCTACAGAACAGGCTTTTTGTTTGGGGGGGGGGGGGATACGCTGCATTAATATTAGCAACCTTTGTTTGTTACCTCCAAGGGTCCTAGAGATAATTATATATAATGAAGCACAACACCCTTAGTAAAAACTCCTTCCCTAATGGGTTACACATTTCACGGCTAAGAGGTTTCCTTTCCAAATGCAGTTAAAAAGAGAGAGACCAGATTAGTGGGCTAATTAGGTCTTTTTAGAGGCTGACATCATTGAACCATTGCCTCTCTCTTGATGAGATCTGGAGAAACCTTGTCATGGCATATTTGCATACAGAAATGGATGGGTGGGCATATCTGGACACCCACCCATCCCTTGAGTTTTCTTGTGTTCAACCTGCAAGCCAGAAGCTTTCTGAAATTCAGTCTGTTCAACACCAATGTCAATAAACCCAAATTCTCCCCCTGGCTTAGTGACATTAGTCAGTGTAATCTAGAGAAATGCTGCACATAATGTTTAGCACTGGCTGCCTGGGAAAGGAAGAAGCCTTTTGAGAACAGAATATGTCTCTGGGCATATGCATACTTCCTATCGTCCTGCTGCTTTTTCCTGGGGAAAACTGCTCTTTAGCGCTCAAGTGGAGAAAACAGCAATTGGGTTTTCCATGGATTGCTGTTTGTTCTGATTTAGAGCTAAAGGCTGGGTTTTCCCTGGGCAAGGAGCAGGTCCATGGGAAAATCGCTCAGACCTGTGCTTCCCTGATCTGTAGCTCTTCTCTGCAGTTACCTTCTGGTTATTCTCAAATTGGCCATGCTGGGTGTGAGATTTAGAGGAAGAGCTACCTTGAGAACTTACACTCTTAAAAGCTAGAAAGGAACATAGCCACTACTCCATCAGCATTATTTACTATGCACTAGTTATTGACACTGACATATCAGTTGATCCCAAGGCCAGAATCAGCCTTGGGAAATATTTTAGCCTACTCTTAAGATTGTGAGAGAAATTTGAGCTAGAGTGAAACATGACATCCTTGGTATAAAAAAGCATGAGGAATCTTGTTGCCCTTTGTGGGAACCATGTGGTGATGTATACATAATCATGCGCACTCATATCAAATTAAATTTTAAAAACGAGTGCCAGGGAACCGTTTCTACATGGCTAAGGAACACTGCTGCATTATGGCCCTACAATGAGCCTTGGTCCTGGGCCTGAGGGGATTGTGGACGTCCTGAAATAGCTATAAAAAGATGTTCCAGGCTATAATATACAACAATGAACAACAATTTGTTCATTGGGAGACAAGTTTATATCTAGTGGAGACTAAAGTCTAAATGTTTCAAAGCAACTAATGTGCACCTAATTTGTATTACTTTACGAGGAAATTTTTGCATGATAGGAACAGCAGTTAGTGGTTTCTGCTGTATGTAAATTCAGCATGTTATTTTTCTTTCAGGAAATGGTTCAGGAGGCCAGCCAATTGTCTTAGTGCCTGAGATGCAACCAGGATGCAATTCTGAAACCTTTACTTTTCAGATTTTCTAGCTGCCATGTTTTGAGGAAGAGTGCCTCCTGAGACCAAATCAATCTGCCAGGATCCAAGCTGATGCTCAATTGCTTTCCCCACATTTGGAAAAGATGCTCACCTGTCTACCCACGAGATTATATACTTCATGTTATTCTACATGATGAGTGACTATGAGCTACTACTTCAATATTCCAAGAAGTTGCTAACAAAGTAAACCTACGAGTACCTTTAGTATACATTAGATCTTGAGATTCACATGTGCATGTTTTAAAGGCATTACATAATTGTTGTCTTGATTTCCTTGCTGAAAAAGGACTGCCTTTACCACATCTGTGCTCTGGTTTTATGAGTTTCCCAGTCCCATGAAGTGTCAGATGCACACACCAATGTGCCACAGCTGACCTCACAGGCTGACTTAAATTTCCAAGGGACTAACAATGGTGAAATCAGAATCCTTGCTGTTGCTGCTGCTGTCGTCATCATCAGGGCTGGAACTGAGGTTACTAGAAGAGGCAGATATGGACCCCATCAATGGATCAGAAAAGGCTAAGGAAGAGTGACACGGGACCTCACTCTTGGTGGTCACTTCCTTGCAGGTTGGCACAGTCTGCACATGCTCCGGAGCAGGACAAACATTCCCTCCCTCCTCTTTGGAAAGTAGACTATAGTCATCCGTGTGCCTGTTAGCAGAGTTTCCACTCGAATCGCCCACAGCCTATGAAACAAAAGAATTTTGAACAGGCAAGCATGTCAGAAAATCCATTTTTAAATACCACGCCTATTGCATCCATCATCACAGCTAGCACATACCTTTACAGGCGTGGCTGCCGTTGCCTCCACCATCGTTCCCGTCTAAAGGTACACACCAGTAAAGGCACATATAAAGGGGGTCCTAGTTGGGAACTCTTTAAGCAGGGTCTCTCCTACAGATTATAAAGGATGAGTGGGTTTATAGGGTCAAGGTGTCCCCTCTCATAAGCATGCACAGGACTGAAGCCGTTCAAAGCATATGCAATTCTCCCTCCCGCCACAGTTGTGCTGTCGGTTTCCCAACACATTAGCAACCGCACATTCTTTACAATGATCCTGTACATTTCAGTTATCCCTGTGCAGAAAAAATGTCACACGAGAAGCGGCTCTTGGTGACTCGCAAAGTGCAAACCGTTAATAAGGCTTGACTCTTAACTACAGCATTGCAAAAATATATATCTTAAAATAACTCCATTACACATTTTAAAACGAAATCTCTAAATTTATATGTAATTAGTTTCTCAAGCCATATATAGATATATCTCCCTGCAGCATCCTTTGCAACATGCTAGCTTTTTTTTTCTGACGCTGCTATTTTCAGAGGTGAAATATCTCCCCACTCCTTCCTCTGCCAGTTTCGGTTTAGGAAAACTCATAGTGATATGAAGCATGTTTTCTCCCATCTGCTGCTGCTACTGAATAAATGGAATATGACAGAATTATACTTCCAGTAGCTTTGAAAGTTAACAACCTTACACCCAATGCCATATGGCTTCTTGGAACAGAGTATCTTCTAGTAGGATGAAAGTTATTTCCATCATGCATTAAAGCAAGCAAACCCTCCTGATACTATGTTTTAAACAGGTCTACATGTTTTATGGGTTCATGTGTGTGCCTCCCTTTAGCTATCCAAGGGGGGTGGGGAGAGAAATAATGTCCTGTGTAAGAATCACAAAATGAATTTCTGCTACCTTTTATTGATTGAATGATTGCATTTCTATCCTACTTTTTCCTTCAAGGAGCTCAAGCTGGCATACGTGGTTCTCCCCCTTCACATTTAATCCCCACAATAACCTTGAGAAGTACAGAAGGTCGAGAGGCAGTGACTGGCCCAAGGTCACCCAGTGAGCTTCGTGGCTGAGTGGGGCTTGAACCCTGGTCTCCCAGGTCCTAGTCTGACACTCTAACCACCACACCACACCGGCTCTCTGCGTCTGCAGGGCAGGTGATGAAAGACTGGAATTGGTGTGGCTGATGGGAAGTGGTAAAGTAGTGAGCAGTAAAAGAAGGGGTGTCTGGAACCAAATCATGGAAGAGAGATAAATCACCTGTTCTTCCCTTCCATTCTCCCTTTCCATTCCACCTTATAAGGCACCACAGCCCTCTCCCTTAAAATTTGCAAAGGAGAGAATGCCACCAGGCGCAGCTTTTGTGACAACTGTACTACCAAGAGAGGAAAAGCAACATCCTGCTGAAACTTCCTCTACTCAACATCTATACTGATGCAATATGCAAAGAATATGCAAATCCCTCTAAATTTAAATCCAGCAAGCAAAACATTTGAAGCTGATTTCTCCCTTGTGTGTTGCCAGCCCTAACTGTAAATAATACAGTGGCTCTGAATTTTGACAGTTCGCTGGTCTCATATAAAGAAAACATAATGTGTTGATCATATAAATAATTGGCCTTTTGTAAAATTCTAAATTAATTCACTCCTTTCCCCTCCCTATTGTAAAGCTATCTCTCTGCAAATCACAACCGGACATACACAATTGCTTTTGTTTATTATGAGATGACAACTGGCATCTCCAATAGATTTATAGAGAAAGGTCAAGTCCCAATCTTCCTATCAAGCATTCAACTGTCCTAGCTCTAATAAAGTCTATAATGACTAGGAAAGGCTGTTCAGCCCCCCCCCCCGCTTCCTTCTAGAACTTTCAGCCTCACTAATCTTATTGGAAGAGAGTTAAGCATCTGTTTAACTCTGCCACTGAAATCTATGGGACTTAAAAATGCTGGATCATTTTTAATCTACACATTGGATTACTGGCTATTTCAACACAGTTGCATCTGTACGGAAATTACTGTGTGCAGGTAATCATGGCAAAATAAACTTTATGCATGAATAAGCCCAAGGTTAAAAAGAAGAAGCTGAAATGTGAGCAGCCACAACATAATTGCAATACAGTGGAGTAGAGGTAGCAGCCTTGAAGCTGCCTCACACATACTACTACAGAGGGGTAGAAAAAGCAATACAATTAGTTATTTTGGTGCTAATACAGAAAAAGCTCAATCCAAAGCATGCCTGCTCAAAGAGACTTGCAGCCTAGTCTAAGTTTAGAACTACTGCCTTTGATAGGACAGATACTGATGCATTAAAATGTTCCAATTAATTCATGGCAATATTTTAAAAGCTTATGCTGCACTCATAAAATTCTTCCAGCCTGACCTAAAGACATCACAATACGACACCGTGCCTCATTAAAACTGAAAGTTGGCTCTGGTGTCCTTTCTGTATAGGCCATTGAACATAGCACTTATTTAACTTCTGAAAATTCATTATGAAGCTTTTATTTCTTTAAATGCTTCTGATTAAAGTTAAAGCTAAGCAGAACAGAGGAAGACATGAAATAGAGGTATTAATGTTTTCCTTTCCTCTCATTTTTTGAAATAAAAAACATAGTAAGCATTACATGTTATATATATTGGAACCGATCTACATAATTTTTGTCTAAAGTAAGATTGTTCCTTTATAAATCCCACAAAGAGAAGGAAAAAGGAAGAAAAAGAAGAGGACAAACAACTGAGAGCACCTCAGGGGTTTTTTTTAATTCAGGATACCCAGGGCCCAATTTCAGGCAGAATTCCTACTGAGATAGGCCAAGCAAGATATATAATTTGGCCTCTTTCCCCCCTCATAGTAATGAGCTTGAAACACCATACTTTGGTCCTAGTGTCTGCCTGCTCTTATGGTAAGCTGCATATTCTTGGCAATGGCTGCTCACCACCTTCCCAGGGTGGGTGGGGTGACATTTGCGGTTCCTCGTGCTCCAGCCTCGATTCCCTCTGCTTGACCGTTGCAGGAAATTCCCCATAGCCTGAGGATCTAGCGGTGGATTCCTGCCAAAAATGCCCATTCAAACGGCCCAATCAGTGACCGTGTCGATAGGGCAGAACCTTGCTGACTGGCCAGGCAGCAACACTTAAAAGGGCCACCTGTTCAGTGCAACCCTTGGGCAGTTGGCCCCAGGAGCGAAAAGTTCCATATTCTTGGCAATGAATAGATACAGTGATCTAGATTTGTGGGAAGTGGCATCGTGAACACCAGCTGACAAGCTCACAGCATGGAGAAACCTCTTCCCCACCAAAGCTGTGTGCAATGCTCACCGTCTTACACTTGTTCCATGAAAGTACACAAAAAGCAACACAACCCCCCCCCCTTCTCAGGGCAATCTAGCTTCTCTTTCTAGTGGAGCACACTCCACCCAAACATCTGACAGCTTGCCAGAGTCAGATCTCGCTGTCTTTACCTATTTGAACAAGCATTTTCCCACTTTAGTTGTAAAGATGGTGGCTTCTATATAAATCTGCACAACAGCATGATGGATAGAACCCTACCTCCATGAAATTCAAAAGGGCTAATTTAATCTATTTGAGTGAATGAGGGTTTCATACCATGCATTAGTATTCTGCTCTCATTTTGTCTCCAAAATGTTTAGCAGGGCTTTCAGCAGACTGAAAAGCAGGTGTAGTTGCTTAGTAAACACCTAGACCCAATGGATATTATTTGCAAAGTAAGTAATAGAAAGGCTATCATATTTGCCTTAAATGTAAAAAAATGCAGAAAGCATCTATCCTAACATTCATAAACAGGAAATCCTATTAAGCCACACCCGCCTGTTCTGTGAAAAGTATCAATTGGCTATTTTATGAGATGAAATTTACATTAAATGGTGTGCAATTTCCTACATTCTCTGCTAATAAAAGTATGCCGACATTGCAAATCCAGTATGTAAGTGGAGCCTGTTACTTACTGTAGACCTGGCTTTCACAATGTCATACAACAGGTAAGCAGACATAGCCTGTTTTCTAAACAGAAGTCGTCATATGGAAAACAGTAACTTCTTCCTTAGATATCCTGGAGGCAGACTGCAATTCTCAGTAACACCCAACCAGTTATAGGCTTCTGAGCACGTGAGCCATCACGGCAATGAATCCAGTCCAAAACATTTTGAAATCACATTTTTCATGTTCAAACAGATATTCAAAGCTGACCTGGTCCTAAAACGTTGAAGATTCAGAGTAGATTTACCACTGAATACTGACACTGGTTAATATGATTTTGGGTTGCAGTCTGCATCCCAGCCCCGTCAATGGTTCAGCAACATCCCATAGCTGGACAGCTATGAACAGAAAACTATTATACTATGTTGCAGGGGTGACAATGTAGATCATGTCCACAAATCCCAAATTTACAGACAAAACTGAAGCAGGATGGGGCGCAGTGCCAGCTTGACTTGTATTGTATTGACAAGACTGCTGGGAGGCTAGTGGCCAATCCTGCAAGTTTCTATTTTCACTGAATGGATTATTCTCTTAGGCATGTTTAATACCGGACCAATTACGCAGAATTCTTTTTGTAAAAACAGTTTTTTTTTTAAAAAAAATATTATTATTCCATAGTGTAAACTAAACTATGTTTTGTAAAACTTTTCTGATTCTGTATTTTTTCTTTGGTCATGAACTTCGCTGGTCAGCTTTTAGGCAGAAATCTCTGAAGTGCTCACCACATTAACTTTTTAATTAAAAGGCTATATTAAAGTGAATCCTGAGTTAGGGCTCTCCAAGGTACTGAGAAAGACAAACTCCTTCTCTTAAAAAGTTGCACACGTCTTAAAGAGGACTACCCAGAAAAAGGGTTTTTAAACTGTATGTGTGAAAAGAGTTGAGTGATACATAGCATTGGAAAGCCAATGTCAAACAGCCATAACATTTAGGGATTCCTTTATCACAGGGACAGCCTGTTGGGAGTTTCCATTGTAAAATTCTTGAAATAAATGGGAATTGATCAAGAAAACAGCTACGCTATGGGTTTTCCAAATGTTCCATCTTATCATTTTATCTGTTTGTTTGATTACCGTAGTTGAAACTCTTATATTTTAATTTATAGTTTTATATTATTGTGCCCTGCCCTGAGATTGATCTATGAAGAGTGGATTAAAAATAAATGAATGTTATTGCTGGTGTTTGGCTTGTATGTGATCGTCTACTCTGAAATGGATGTATCAGCTTATGTATAAGACAGAAAAGTCTAATGCAACCACTTGCTACATTGAAGGCAGATAGAGCTATTTCCCTTCATAACCTGAATGAGCGTTTACAAGAGATAAAGCTACCATACAGATTTGAAGGAAAAGCCCAAACAGCTGAAAGAGTAGAGTGGTTCAAAAGAGTTGACGATAAACATAGTGCAGCAATGTAGCTGGTCAAATATTATTGCATAATGATAGTCTAGAAGACAGAGACAATAAGAAGAGTCAAGCAATGGCAAAAAATGTTCATCTTCTGTTGTGAAATCCCTAGGTTTCAATAGTCAGATTCTGCATCTTTTAGCATATCACAGCTTATCTTCATATATACCAGAAAACAGGGAAGGAACAGAGACAAATGCTTTATCTGAAAGTCAGTAACTGTCATTAGAATAGGACATCCCAAATATATTTGCCCCAAAGGGGGAACATAATAGCCCTGCTGAATCAGACTAAAGCCCATCAAGTCCAGCCCTTGTTTCCCAAGTGGGAACCCCAGAAGCAGGATACAAAGACAATTGCTTTCTCATTTTGTGCTTGTCAGCAGCAGGTTTTCAGAGGGGTGCTTGTCTCTGATCCTGAAAGCAGTACAGTCGTACTTCGGAAGCTGAACGCCTTGGCTCTCAAACGAATCAGCTCCTGAACGATCGAAACCTGGAGGTGAGTGTTCCAGTTTTCGAATGATTTTCGGAAGCTGAGCGTCCGGTGCTGCACTTTGGTTTTCGGAAGCTGCACTTTGGTTTTCGAATGGTTCAGAACACATTCTGTTGGAAAACCATGATACCACTGTATACAGCCACCATGACTAGTAGCCATTAATAGTCTTATGGTCCATGAACTTGTCACACCTAAAAGCCATTCATGTTGGTGGCCATCAGAAAGTTTAAAAGATAAATTCAGATTCTTATGAAAAAAGGTTCAAATGGAGTTGGAAGCTACTATTGCTACTTATTTATTTTGAAAGTGACTTAATTGTTAATATTATTATTGTTATTGTTGTTATTGTTGTTGTTGTTGTTGTTGTTGTTGTTGTTATTATGAAGAAATTCTAAGCCTGCAATCCATTGGGACTTGAATTCAATGGGGCTTGCTTGCCTTGGATTAGGCCTTTATCTTTCCTGTCTGCTTTTTTTTAAGGCTTTAAAAAGTACCCCAGACCTTCCTTTTCTGAAACGCATGCACTTTACCTGCTTCCCTAGAGGCAGGGGCTCCTTTGCAACTGAAGGCTCTTCTACAGCTTCATTTGTCTCCTTGGTCTGATTGTTGGAACAGTAGTGATCATCTTCTATTGTGATTTGTTCATTCTCCTCAGCCTCCAACTGGCTCTGATTGAAACGTAAGGAACCTTTCAAAATATCCTTGATCTGTTTATCAAGAGGGGGGAAAGTAATTTAGCCGCATTGCAACATCTGCCACTTAAAGCCAGGCCCTCTTCGGAATCAATCTTCTTATGCATTGATTGCCTAAATTGTTGAAGACATTTATAAAAATGACAACTGTGTTTCTGAGTAAAAGCATTAGGGTGCCACTGAATCTTCTAGCAAGAATGATGAGATAAAGGAAATGCATTTAAAAGGACATCAGTTCCCCTGGATGCCATTAAAACATTGAAACGTGCCACAGTGTATCGACCTGAGCCCTTTCTGGATCCAGCCTACAATTCCACAAAATACTGAAAAATTGCAAGAGAGAACAGACATATATTAAAACTGATAATCTAACTGAAAGCACCCATAGTGCATGATCTTACAACTGCAATGGCATTAGAATATGAAGAACAAAGACTGGGCACCATTAAAAGGTCCCCCACCGTTCATCCCTCAGTGGTGGTGAGTGTGGGAAGAAAGTGGGCAGGGAGGGGCCAAGTTGCCAAATTCCCTTAGAAATTTGCAAGGTTTGGAGTTCTTGACCTCACAAGATTTCTGGGAAATGATAGTAATGCTTGAGATACTGTGAGATCTTGCAAGGTGAGGCTATGTAAACTGAAGGCAAACCAAAACGGGAACACTGAGAAGAGTCAGACATTTCATCTAGCCACTCACCCTGTTGGAACATAATGGGCTTAAAAAAATCCCCTTTACTGGGCACTAGAATGTAATCTTTACATGCCAACCTGACTGGCTGTTTATTTTTGCTCTTCTATGGAATTCCAAAGGGCACAATTGGTCAAATTAAGGTTATTGTTCTTGCTGACCTGAAGTTTTAAGGTCATTTCAATTGCTTATAGTCTTACTTGTCATAACTGAGGTAGTAAAGCATGAGATTTTTAATCTCAGGGTTGTGGGTTTGAGCCCCACTTTGGGCAAAAGATCTCTGCATTGCAGATGGTTGGACTAGATGACTTTTGTGGTCCCTTCCAACTATACAATTCTATGATTCTAATTTTGATGACAAGAGAATACAGAATCAACAGGGTTCCTGGTGTTTCACTGGGGGTCCTGTTAGTGAAGGAATTCATTATTAAAATGGTTTGGCCTATCATGGATATGCCCTGGAGGACTCGATTGGGGCTGGCTAGATTACCTCTGAAATGGCCTTGGGTAATTTGAGTTTGGTTGCCATGTTGCTTGATAAAGTTGTGGCCTTTTACTCTGGCTACTGTTTCTTTAGCTCACAGCAGCAAGAAGAAACTGAAAGTCAGAATTGTCTACCAGCATTATTATTTCAGTAAGTTCCACAGACTCTTCTTTTGCTCACTATCATAATAAATCTCAACAAACTATTAAAGTTCAGCAATTATAATCCTGAATAATGCAAAGTTCAGAAAAAAGCACATAAATTATAGAAGTGCCATTCAAAAATTTTTATACATAGAATCTTCATTTTGTCAAAAGATATACCTGCTTCAATCCAGCCAAGGACACTAGAATTTCATCTTCCTTCTCCAAGTGTTCCTGAAGAATGACTTCTTGAATATTTCCTGCAATGCCAAAAACAATTATTTCACAAGAAAGAACCAAGATTATGTGCCTCAAGATTACATGCAACCCAATGGCCACGAAGATGAATGTATACTTTGATATATATCTAAAAAAAATACGGAGTCTGGATAAGAACCCTTAAAAAAATCACTTACAGTTACAGTTCAGCTGAAACACTGGCTTATGGGGCTGGCTTGTTTCAACAAACCATAATTAAAGTTAAGCACAGTTTACGGTTCAGGTGTAAGGCTAAACTATGGCTATATAAAAACAAGAGCATTTTTTTCTAATCTCCTCCTCATGAGGAGGGGAGTGGGTGATACCAAGGCTTGTTTAGGCTAATTTTCATATGGCAGGAAACCAGTATTTATTGTTACATATGAATGCTGCATTTGACTACAATTTATCATGAATATTTCCTGCAATGCCAAAAACAATTGTGAGAACAAGAGTGAAAGGGGCCATGTTTTCTATTTAAAGGCTGCATTGGCTCTCCATCAGACTACTGATCTTCATTGTCTTATACTCCCCAATTCAAGAGGAAATATCTGGGTAGCATTGTAAATTAAGAATGAATACGTGCACGTTAAGTTATTGCATTTGCAGTCAGGTTCCCTTAGCACCTGAGTTAACAGAGCAAATTAAACAGATGACTAAAAGGCAAGTACCAAGTTTGCCCAATTAAGTCATGTAGGCAGGAAAAAAACTGAACACCTGGAATAACAACAGATGGGATATTTAAATTCAGGAAAGCAGGCAAGAATTTTATAGTTCTGCCCCAGTCTGAGTCTATGTTTGTATTGATAAGCTTGTACTGCATAGATGACAAAATGCCCATCTGGAAACATTTTTGCTTTGAAATATTCTTCCTATCTGATGTTGCTGTTATTCAAATTGTAAAACTTGAAATCTCTCTCTTAAAATAAGAAAAGGTTCATAAGCTGCATCTTTTATGGAACAATGAGCACTGATACCACACAAATGAATTATGAGACTTATAAATTATTTGCAAGGCAAACAAAATCTGTTTCTGTGTCACAAATGGCTTCCTTGAGTTATGTCTCATGTTGTTTAAAAGCAGATGAAAGCCACGATTCTGCTTCAGGAAATCAGCAGTGAATATACACACTTCAGAACTTGTCGACTCTTGACAAAAGATTGCTTTGTTTTCAGACTGCTGATATATTTCAGCAATTTTTCATACATGTTAGGATTAAATCATAGGCACTAGCTGTAAAGATGAATGACATCAACAACTCAACAAGCAATTCTAGGGAAAAGATGTAATCTGCAGCCCACACTACTCAGCCAAGAGTAATGCTATGTACCTCATTCAAAACTTGAGGTTTAAATGCCAGGGGATGCAGAATTATATAAACTCTGTTATGTAACAGAAAAAGGGTGATATGTAATTGTACCCACCCCTAACGGAACAGATTTCTGCTCATGCAATAGAATTTGTACTTCCTTCCCTCTTCCCTGCAGCCCCTCATGGTCCTGCCAAATCTGTTTTAGAGGGTTGGGGGACTGTGGAACAGATTTGTTGGGGTGAAGGGCAGGAGTGGCACAGGAGCAGAGAGGAAGGAAACTGATGTTGGATATCATTCAAAATGAGCAACCTGCACAAGAAGAAAGTGGAAAAGGGGCTACAGCAGAAAAAAATGTAAAAGACCAAGGGCCATTACAAAGGTGTAGATAGTTAGTACTATCTGCATAAATATGATACAGATAGTAAACCAGAGGAAAATGAGCTAGAAATCAAAAGCTTTCTCTGAGAAACAAATGCAATGTATAGAGCACCTCCAGATCAGCTAAAATAACTGCAGAATTAAAACCACTCATTTTGCACATGCATTCATCCACTGTACTTTACTAGATGAATGCAAAGTACTTCTTTAGAGATATTCCAAAGTTTATAACTGTCCTTAATGCAAACATTTATCTATTTTAAACTAAAGCCATCCTCTCCTTCCAAAAGCACAGAAAGTTGCAATGGGACCTCAAGGTGAAGGACGGGAAAGAAATCAATAATCGCCATTACAATAGCAGCAACGTTTTAAAAAGATTTGAGTTATTTGATCTTTTCCCAGATATTTGATCTTATCCCAAAACAACATGTTAAGAGAATGGGTTGGATCCAGACTCTGCCTATGATATGCTTCACTTAAGGGGAAGAGACAGCTAAATATTTTTGGATGACCCTGATTTCTAGTGTTATGAGTGAGGCAGATATACCCCTACGTTTCAAAGTGTGGCAGCTAGTCTTACAATTCATTAGATCTGCTCAACAGGTGCCGAAGTGATGTTCTGCTGAAACAATAGTAAGTAAGAAAGTTTCTCCAATATTATGCTGAAGAAATGTGCTCTCAAAGCTCTTTGCACCTAACAAAATGGACTAACTACACAATCTGAAGCCTTTCCCCCATTTATCAGTTTTCACCACAAGAACCAATTTATCATTCTTACACATGCTATACTTATGTTATTCAAGACACCACATTTATTTCCATAGTAACATAGAGGCAGGGTCCCAAATATATAATTATGTTGTCATTGTGTGGTACAGCAAAAGAAGTGGATGAACATTTAATGAGAAAGCTTTTGTATAAACACACAAACAAAAATTACTGCTCTAACTCATCTTTCCCTCCTTCACATTCCAGGAAATACAATTATAATCTCGGCAGCCTCAGGATCAAACCCATGGTAACAAAAAGGTATGTCTGAGTAGAAGTATGATGATGCCATCATACAGATATGGAAATTTGAACATTTTTAACAATCACATATCTAATTGTAGTATGTGGTATAGGAGAAAAGTCACCTGGTTAATTATCATAAAGCTAATGAACTTGAGAACAGTAAAGAGAGCTGCATTTGCTTGAACAACTTCAAGTGGTTTGTGCCACATCTGTGATTTAAAGATATTCTGCCTCAATAACTAACAGTAGGTGTAACTTAGCCTTCCAGTATATACCGGATTACCAAGAGGTTTCCTACACAGGGATTGATCAGAGCTGCTTAGCTTCAGCTTTAAGGTTGCTGGTCCTGGTCCACCTGTAGATGGTTGTGGTACTTGCAGTCATGCATCATTTTAATATTTTTCCTTCCATCCACTTTATGTGATGCAATGACATAACAGAGTTGGCCAGAAAGATGAGAATTTACATATGAAATGGTGGGGACCTGACACAGCACAGCATGATTCTCCAGGTCTTGCATAACATAGTTTCTAAACTCTGCTACAGATCACCAAAATATCACCCCATACTTTCTAGTTACCTCCCCAGATATTTAGCTAAGAGCAGAAGAGCAAGCTTGCATGAAAAAGCCATTAGATATATAGTGTAAACTAGTATATTGACCCAAAGTCTAGGAGCTGATAAAAGCTCTAACACCAAATAATCAGCATATGGCTGACATAGTTTCAACTACCTTCTGGGTAAAGAACTGTCATATTTTTTTAGAGTTGGAATATTTCCAAGTGCACTGGATGCTAAGACAAAAAATTTCCAAATCATACTGTGTTTTAAAGCATGTTTATTTATTTATTTTTTATTCATACTTTGATCCTTTCAATGGAGAGAAAAATAGCTGATGCCTAGAATATAGAACTGATGTATTTATATGAGAGTTATGAACTTCTATACCTGGAATTTCAATCTTAAATAATATATTGATGTGTTTATATGAGTGGGGATTAATTCAGTAATAAACATCCTTCTACCTTGTATTTCCTGGTGTGGTCATTGCAATGACAGATATGCAGGCCTGGTTTGATTTTTTTTGTGTGCTTTGCTATCCTTAAAATCTCAAGCGAACCTGTGCAAAAGAAGTGCTCTTTCTACAAAAAGAAAAATGAAAATAAGTGAAAGTCCCTTTCTTGATGTTCAAAACAGCACATCTTCAGTACTCTATTCTGAACAGCAAGAAAAGGCCTTTCACTGACTGGCTGAAGGAAGGAAAAGATTTAGCTGTTTTCTGCCCGGCTGGGAATTTTTCACTTTGCTCTCTAGTGAAACTGCCAAGCTAGGAGAAATCTTACTAGTTTTTTTTATTTCTCTTTTCTTAAAAAAAAGAAGAAAAAGATTACTATCAAAAGCATTCCTAAATAGGTCATTAGTGGTCTTGTTTCCTACATGCAGAAAGCCACTTGCAGGTTTCTTAGTTTGTTTCATGCTACAAGTCCCTTGCACATACACACCTTCTGAAGGATAAAAGAAAACTACCATGGGCTTAGGGAGAATTTAGTGCACCTCTCTCAATGTATTAAAAACAATGAAATCTGCAAAATGAACTCAAAACCTGTTCCTTTTAAATAGATCTCAAAGGAACATTCTGAGGCTGATGTGGATAAACACCTTACTAGGTAAGAAAAGAAAGCTCACACAAATGGAAAGACATGCAAACCTGGGGCAAAAGTATGTTGCCCATGCATCAGCTCTGAAAATTATAAAAGTTATCTATATGCAAACAGAAAACAGAATTATTGGCATAAGCCAGGAGTAGGCAACCTAAGGCTCATGGGCCACACGTGGCCCACAGGGGTTGTTTAACCAGCCCCCAAGCCGCCCCCAAACCGAGCTGCCAGCTCAGCATGTCCCTGCCCGCTGCACTAAACTGGAGCAGCGCAGCACGGCATGGGGACTTGCTTCTGCAGTGCCGGAAATTGCGTCTGCGCAGACACCAATGCCGAAAATCACAGGCCCATGGACAGATCTCCACTGCAGTGAACTAGCCCAGGCAATGTAAACCTTGCTGACCTCTGGCATAAGCAATCTACTGGAGACTTACAGAAAGGAATGGAGAAAACCCACGCTCTTGTTTCTGATGGCCTTTCTATTGTGTAAAATGATCATAGCACAACAGTTATCATAGCATAAGGTTAAGTGAAGATTTATGCAGAGGTTTGGCAGACTATCTGAAGGTCAGACACACTTTGCATTTCATTTGTCTGGTCAAGAGAGGAAAGTAATATGAGCCTCAATCATGTCAACATAATCTGGCAATGCTCCCATTGCACAGTTGAATTTTCAAAGGTTGCAAAATTGTTCCATACACAAAACTTTGGACATAGTGATATGTTTCCTAAATTTGGGAGACAATACCCAGAAGATGGTTCAGAAACCTCAGCTAGTGCAGAATTTGGCAGCCAGGTTGCTCCCCGGGGCAAGACTGTTTGAGCATATTACACCAATCCTGGCCCAACTGCACTGGCTGCCAATTAAGTTTCCGGGCCCAATTCAAAGTGCTAGTTTTGACCTACGAAGTCTTAAACAGCTCAGGACTACGATACCTCAAGAACTGTTTCTCTCCACATGAACCTACACAGACCCTGCAATCACCATCTGAGGCCTTTCTTTGTGTGCTTCCTCCACGAGAGATCCCGAGGGTGGCAACACGAGAATGGGCCTTTTCTGCAGTGGCTCCCCATTTGTGGAATGTTCTCCCTAGGAAGAGTGTATCTGAGTGTATCTGAAGAAGTGTGCATACACACGAAAGCTCATACCAAGAACTAACTTAGTTGGTCTTTAAGGTGCTACTGGAAGGAATTTTTTTTGTTTTGACTATGGCAGACCAACACGGCTACCTATCTGTAACTCCCTAGGAAGGTTTGGCTGGCTCCTTATACACCTTTAGGTGCGAGGCAAAAACGTTCCTCTTTAACCAAGCCTTTGGCTGATTAACATGTAATAAATACCCTTTTAAATCTGTTGTGAGGGGCGGATTATTGGTTTTGTTTTGTTCCTATTATTATTCTGTATATTTTATAATGTTATGGTTGTGAACCACCCTGACATCTATGGAGGAAAGGCAATATACAAATTTAATAACAATGACATTAATAGAGCAGCATCTTCTTACCCAGATGTGTATTCATCATCTTTGCACAGTATTTGCACATGGCCTCCAACTCATTCAATTGCCCCTGGAGAAATGAAATCTGGGCTTCCAGTTCTTCTTCCTATAGTTAAAATGTTTAATGAATTAGTTAATAATAAGTATACTGATAACATATTTTATTCATGATCTATCTAAACTGCATTTCTATCAAACCCTTTCTCAAAGGATCTTAGGGTGGCGTACTTGCCCCCCTCCTCCATGTATCCTGCCTACAACCCTGTATTCATAACAACTCTCCAGAAATTAATCCATTGATCTTAGATAATTCAAGCTGTTTTAGAATGTACTAGCTTCTAACTTAAGCAGAAGTAGTCCAACAACTCTTAACTCATGTTCCCCTTACCCATTTAGCACAAGCCAGATCCTTATAGTTTCAACATACTTTTTTGTTACAGTCTCTGCTTTGCAGAATACCACCTTGCATGTCTTCAGTCAAAACATGTACCTAGACAAATGATTTATCTTCTTTAGGGTAGGTAAGTTCAAGGACTTTTACCAGATCTCAAGGCTGCCTATGGTCTTTTGTAGACAACTGTGATGTTCCAGCTTCTTTAACCCAACACCTCTCAAGGGCTGACACAGCACTTGGGTCAGATCCAGAGGAAGTTGGTTTTCCTTAGCTCCCATTGAAATCAATATGAAAAATTAGTCAAGACTAAAACTTGTGGTGATCATAGACCTGAAGAGTTGGAAGGGACCATGAGGGTCATCTAGTCCAATGATTGAGGAAAGGTAAAAGTCTAACTTAAATCCACAAGTCTTGTAGTAAAGGCAATGGAATAGCCCTGCTTTGCTATCTCTCTCTGTGGTGCAGCCTCATATAAAAATACTCTGTGACTGTCAGAAGAGGGGGCATAATTTTGAAACTGGCTTTACCATTAGGCAGGGCGAGGCAACCTTTTTAATCAGTTATGTAGTTATTTACAGCAGAGTCCTAACCATGGCTACTCAGAAGTAAATCCTATTGAGTTCAATGGGGCTTTCACCCAGGTAAGCGGGTTAGGATTATTATCCCTACTGGGAGCATCATTTTTCTCTCTGCCAAAGTGGTCTGGGCTATGGGCCATCTCTAACGGTCTGCATTTATTTTATTCTACAAATTATAAAGGCATCACATGTTTCATGCTACCGGTAATTATGAGTGTAATCTTCTTTTCCAGATTAATCAAACAATGCAATTCTACTTTGTTACAACAGACATATGGGCAGGATTGCAAATTGTGTTATATTTGTAGTCATGAGTCAGTAGCATTAAATTAACTGCAGATTTCTTAGCTATTAACAGATGTAAGTTTACTAGAGGGCCCTACATAACTCTAATGCTTTTCAAATGCCCTCACAAAATTCTTTTGTGCGGAAATAGGGCTGAAGAGTATCTGTGGTGCTATTCAGACACACTTGCAGAGCCATACTTTTAGAAGAGCAAAACAACCGCGTTTCACACGGCTTCCTGTGCCATTCTAAATTTAGACAGGACCAAGTAAATGAAGAGTCTAAATTCGGACCCCAGTTCAGAGAAATGGCAGGTAAGATGTATGTGTAAAGGTTTGCTATGTTGGAAACTGTTTTTGAAAGTAGTTACATCAGTCCTTAAACCCAAGTTTGGGAGGAACACTTTCTGATAGGTTAACCAATTGCTCGTAGGACCATTCTATTATGGTCTCAGCAGACTGGCAGTCTAAAAGCGATTCTAGATTCTATATTAAAAGGTACTGGCTGCAGCTAAAGGTAGCATCTAAGTTGCATCTTATCAGCTGCTTACAATCCTTTCTGGAGATCAAGGATTTGGCAACCATTGCTTGGCAAAGGATTTCATAAATGTTACATTATGAAGACAAATATTTACGTCAGCCAAGCATTATGGGGAATTATTCAACTAGTGAAAATCTCTACAAAATGAAATCGCCTATGAGGTATTTGCTTAAAACAGATTCAATATTACTTAAGCAAACCTGTTAAGTTTCCATCTTAACAGACACAATAGAGTAATTGCTATATTGCCACTTAGAATTTTTTTTTTTTTAAATGGTGCTTAAAACTTTTAACTTCTTAAAGCTCACCTACTCTCACAGCTAATAATTTCAGGGCTGACAGGAACATGTCAGCAGTAATGCTAGTAGAAGCAAGGAATGCAACAATAGTACTGATGAATAAGTTGTTCCACTGTGAAAACAACTAAGAAGGAGAAAATTCAACCCATGAGATTGTTCTGCTGAGGGGAAGAAAACTGTCACCAGTTCTGGGAAGTTCATTTCTAGGAAACTGCAGCAAGTACTTCCCACACATTTATACCTCTAGACCACTGTAATCTAAAGATACTCAGCAACCACTTCAATTAAACCCAAAAGTGAGCTGGATGCTTTACTTGCAAGCCAGTAATATATTCATCTAGGTCACCACTTTCACAACGTAATTTAAGATATGTTTCTGTTCATTACAGACTATACTACTTGATGTTTGTACGAAAACCACACAGCATGTTACATGCAACCAAACCTTTAGTAAACATTTTGAAAACGGGTTTATTTCCTTACACATGAGACTGTCACACATAGACCCAGTGCTTTTTTTCTGGGGGGACGCAGGGGAACGCATACCCCTAAACATTTTGTGAATCTTTGTACTTTTGTCCATTTACTGTATTTATTTTCCCCAATTTGAACTATAAAATGGTGATTTTCTTGAGTCAAAATGAGAGTACCCCTAAACGTTTTTTTAAAGAAAAAAAAGCACTGCATACACCTATCTTTATTTAAGGGAGAGTTTCTTCCGTATGGTGGGCCCACAAGTCTGGGATTCCTTTCCATCAGACCCGCGTCACGCTGCCATGGGGAAGGGTTTTCAAAAGGCCTTGAAGACCTCTCTTTTTCAATTGGCCTTCTAGGAGCAACCTTTTATTGGCTGGATGATATTTCTGTTGAATTCAGCTTTCTCTCTTTCTTTTAATGAGGTTTTACTGAGTAGTTTTTTTTTTTAAAAAAAGCATTTTTCTTTGTTGTTTTATGCTGTTTTATTGGGTGCACATGGCCTAAAAAAGCACCCTAAAATATTTTTAAACAAACAAACAAACAAACAAACAAACAAACAAACAAACACAAATGTTGTTTACTTTGGTAATGTCACATTTTAATCCAGCTTTTAAATCACTGTGAAAATAAAACCTCTGCTCGTGCAATGGAACAACCCAAAATATGTTCCAGGGAACTGGGGGAAACCCCAGAGCAGATTTTGGGGGTGGGGAAGGTACCTGGCCAGGGTGGGGGGAGAGAAGAGGAAGCTCCATTGCACAAGTGGAAGTTATTCCTCTATATAAACATGGTAATCAATGCAAGGAATGCAGCTTTTTCCATGAGTTGACTGAATTGCACTCTCAGTTACATGGAAGTCTCCACGAGTACATTCAGTACCCTCTTTAGAGTTTTGTCGTATATGTAGATAGCAGTTTTTGGAACCAGGCAGGCATGTGATGTTAAGGGTGGAGTCAGGAGCCAACCCCCACCCTTCCTTTCCCCCTGCACTAGTCATACAGATGGTAATAACTGAAAGGGGCTCAGGAAGTCCCCGAATCAAATTTCATCCCAGCCGTTAACAGACTAGCTGGCCTTCAGATTCCTCCTACTAATAATGGCATGTTTTACCAGCTGTTGTAAAGCTTACAGAGATGGATACCTGTGACATGCTTTAAGCTTATGAAGGATACCATAAAAAATGCTAAATATGATGATTATGAAACAGAAGTGAGGACATTTGCTTCACACACATTGGAAGAATGAAATGAAAACTGCAACATTCATATTTTAATTGCACAAATCCTGTTTTAACTAGAAACCATGTTTCTTACCAACATCTTGGGAAATAAATAGTGCTGTCATCTTAATTGAATTTATTTCCCCTATAACTGGGGGAGAAAGGCACAGAGAAGTGCCTTCACAAAGCACATACAACGTACACCGTCTTGTGATTAGCATCAAGTACAGCCTATTACTATTGTAAGCGGCCAAATGGATGGCAGAATGAATTTTCCTTCTCGCGTCATTCACCCAAGGTTATTATGGCTACGAAAATATCATCTAATGTTTCCATTCTTTTGCAACAGTCTGCTTTCTGGCACTAATACATAAATGCTAACTCATGATAATGTTCAAGTGACATTTAAGGAATTGTTGTATTGTCTATGCAAACAGCATGTGAGCAGCGATTACTCCACTAATGCCAAAATATTAACAAATCTTTCAAAACTTAGCAGGCATAGTATTTAGCGGTGTGTGTTCCTAATTTTGAGAATCATTTAGGCCAGATGCCCTGAGTGCTCTCTCTCTCTCTGTGAACCCACCTCCTTGCACACATAATCACTGCTCATTCACCTGCTTGCTCCCTCTGGCTCAATCTACACTCTTGTCCAGAAGAGGTCAATGTATTGTGGATGATGCTCTTTTCATGCTCACACACACAAACCTAGAGGGGGCAGGTGACCAGGTAGCAACAGCAAGGAGCAGGAGAAGGGGGAAGGGTCTCTGGAGGTCAAACGTGGGCCCTCTGCTGGAGTATGGGCCTTGGTAGGTGTCTAGCGATGCTAACCCCAACACCGCCCCTGGCTTTAAGTGCACCAACACATCCTGTCAAAATATGCATGTAGGCACTTGATCATATACATTCTTTATAAGTTAACTCAAAAAGTATCGGTACTGGGGGGAAATGGAAATGTATGGTTCCACTTTAGTAGTATTCATTGCTACTATGCACCTCAGACAAATTGCACACCTGTTTAATTCTGGATGCGTCTACATATTTGTTTGTTTACGGAGTCTGATTCATGACATGTTCTCTTGTCTTTCTGGATTCAATTAGTGCTACTTATCACTCCATTTGTGTGACTTTTGCATACTGGGACATATTTTTTCAGTTGTGCATTGCTTCTTCTCATCCAGCCCAGGCAATGTCTGGAAGCTTAGAATCCTATGGGCATGACATGACCATGACATGGCCAAGATGGAGCACTGCATGAACCAGTCCTGATAATGATATCTTGAAGCCCACAGAAGTTGCAGAAAGAAAGATGAAATGAAGAAATCACCTAGCTTAAACTTGTATTGGAGTTGTTGATGACTAAACCTTACAGATGCTTGTTTTAAAGTTACAGCTCCAGTTTATCTTGAATAGTACCAAATATGTGGCTTCTGTTCAATACTGGTTTCTGGCCTTGCTTAACCGGATAGATGAACTGTGGCTGTGAGGTGGGCAGGAGGAGTATTGCCTGTTGGTTCTCCTGGCCCTCTGAGTGACTTTTCATTATACTGACCATCAGAATTAACAATGACCTTCTGGGTCAGCTAGCTGGAATCAGTTACAGCACCTCAAAAGCATTAACAGAATATAGGAGTAGATACTTGCTCATAGCAAGTTTTGCTTACGTCCCTACATGGCTGGACTCTGGAAATACACAGAATTGCTTACCACATAACTAACCATGGGGTGACACTTCAGAAAACTGCAGTAAGTATTGTTTGAAGCCGTATTTATGAACAAGGTATTCATTAATAACAGATTTCTACTGGCCATAGGATGGCAGCACTGTCAGCAACACTAGATGAGCTATGTTAAGGAAAGAGACACAGGAGAAAGCAAACCTCTTCAAAACCGCAGCATTCACTTTTACTCAGTATCTTCAGATTTGTAGGTTATAACATTTCCATGGTAATATGATGTCATGTAGGTATGGGATTGTTATTTCACATTTTGGTTTCTTTACAGCTCTGATGACTATGTTTGGAAGTTAGGAGTAATACTGGCATAATAATTAAATGTAGGCAAATGTTTACAAATAAAAACACTGGCACCAAAATGCTTATTTAAAAAAGTACTCTTTCATTTGCTTGTGAGGAAGCACTAGATGCCTGAAACTACAGAAATGGAAACAGGCTTAATTTCACCAAGACACTGCATGATTAAATTTTAAAAACATTCTATTTATACGATCTTCATGAGTTTTCTTAGAGCTTACTTTATCGTAATTATCTTTCATAGGGCATATGTACTATACAAATAAAATAATGTATCTTGACATACACATTCATCCCGTCTCAGGCCTTCAGATATCTGAAAATTCTTCTTTCTCCCTTCCTCTCTACTACTGTCCTTTCTGTCAACTTCTTTCCCCTTTGTTGTGTTAAAAGCCTTGTTGCTCTCTTCAAACCAGTCTCCATTTGCACTACCATTCTGAGATTCTGTTCCTATATTTATCTCCTCTTTATGCTCCAAGGGATGGGATGTAAGGATTCTACACCAAAACTAGAATTGGATGAGTCTTAATACTGCCTTTAAAGCATGCTGTGGCCTTATGGTCCCACGCTTTAAAAGAAAAAAGATTTGCCTTATCCTGTAAGGCAGTGTTCCCCAACCTTGGGCCTCCAGCTGTTTTTGGACTACAATTCCCATCATCCTTGACCACTGGTCTTGCTAGTGAGGGATGATGGGAGTTGTAGTCCAAAAACAGCTGGAGGCCCAAGGTTGGGGAACACTGCTCTAAGGCAGGCACCCCCAAACTCGGCCCTCCAGATGTTTTGGGACTACAACTCCCATCGTCCCTAGCTAACGGGACCAGTGGTCAGGGATGATGGGAATTGTAGTCCCAAAACATCTGGAGGGCTGAGTTTGGGGATGCCTGCTCTAAGGCCAAGGAGAAATAGGACTAACATCCAGTTTATCTTTATTTTTTGCTATGGTTACACTTGAGGAGTCTTGATGTTTCATTACTAAATAACAATGCCTTGCATTTGGGCTGAAGAGAGGTTCAATTTATTGCTCAACTCTGAACTGTATTGGGCTGAGGGCTTGGGTTAGTTGTGTTTCCTTTCAAAGTTGAAAGGCGGTGAACAAACTACTTAATGAAGCTTTGCTGCATGCAATATAGTGTCATAAAATGTTAAAGTAAGCTTTCCCCATTTTACTTATTGTGTATTTAACAGTATTGAGAACATCTGCTTTGTCACATGATACTGTCATATGATACTGATGAAACTTGTTTGCGTGCTTTCGTGTTAACATAACCACAACTCATTTAAAGTAATGGGAAAATATATGTCGTTCTCGTATGTCCCTGCCCCCACTATGTTTACAGCTCTGATTACTTAGTTCACGTGTTTTATATGTCAATGTGAGTGTGAGCTCTAGGAAGACAAGGATTAATCATATGGAGGAAATTGTATGAACCAATCCTGTCTTACTGATTTCATTGGGTATTGAGCACATATAACTTGATTACAGCGTAGCTTCTGTCACTTGAAAATGATGCAATGAACTACTCCAAAGACAATTTCGATCATCATTTTGATACTGATTAGTGCTGTTTCTTTAAAATAAAACAATAAAGAAGACTATTTGTTTATAGGCACTCTCCTTCTTCCTTTTCTCACATTTATAGATTGTCAAGAAATCTAACTAAGTAAGATTATAACAAAGAATCAGAAGAAAATTCTTTTACAACCTAATGTTACAAGATGAAAGAAGCATTAGACTTAAATTCTGACTATAGTAAGGAGAATATGGATCATATCTGAGTAAAAGTAGGAAAAGCAGTTGGCTCTTAAATAATATTTGGTGACAAAAGCTTCATGAATACATTTTAAAAGGTTAAACTAATTCAAAATGCATTAGTTTCTATTGGTGTATTTAAATTCTTAAATGATGAATTTTCTATACTGTAGATACTTTCTTCAATTGTGCAAAATATGTTTGCTATTTTGCAGTTGTAAAAGATATGTTCCAAATCTTCTTTTTTGTCCTTAGCTGGCAGAACACCTAAAGCTCAGACACTGAGGTAAGATACAGGGAATGAGCAGTGGGGTCAGGGGTGCTCTCCACGGCCTCCCACTCTCACACATTTCCCCCTCCTTCCAATGTGCATCTTCTGCCAAGCCAGGTTAAAAGGGCCCGAAATATGCTCCCAAACTCGCTTTAAGAACCCAGTTTCAATTTCGCAACACTTTACAGTAGTATAGGGATGATACAAGGAGAATTCATAAAAGTGAGCTCCTCTGATTATTCAAAAGGATATGTGGGTTGAGCAACTCCTCTTTGTAGCCTGCTACAAAGCAATGCCCCACTTGAAAACACATCAAGCATCGTCCACAGTGCCTGCCTGCCTTCTCCTAATCTCAAAGGCTCCCTCAACTTGCTCAGGGCAGAAAGGAGAGGTGGCAGAGGATTTAGCTCTTTGGCAGAGCTGTCTTTCCAGTCAAGGGATGCACAGTATTGTTTCAGGTGGCTGGCAAAAATGTGGCTGTTTAAAAAGGCCTCCACAGTGTGTGTGGTTTTTAAAAAATGTGTGTTTCCTTTTATTTCTGAAGTTTTTGTTTTAATGGCTGCCTTGGAACTTATCATTGTAGTTTAGGGTCTTTATGTCAACACTTATGACTAAGGAACGGGAACTGGGATATATTGTGTGATGTGATGTATGGATTTGTTAGCCACCTTGAATTTATTTTTGAAAATTTGGCAGGTTATAATATTTTACAAAAATAAATAAGTAAACGCACATTCCAATGTCTCCAATGGGAACGTGACACTGTTCGCATTGATCGTCACTGATGGAAGGTGCAACCTGGCAAAAACTTATACCTTTTCAGTTGCCATGTCCTCTTTGCCTGCGCTAGAAAATGATGATACTTTCTGTGTGCTTACTTGCATCACACGCAAGGGATAAATTTTGGAATGCGCATAGAGATGGTGCATTCCTACTTTTCAGTAAAGATATCAAAAGATGCATTACAAAGTTGATTCACAGTATGATTTGTAGCACAATGGCAACAGACCAGGAGCCAAGATCTTAGCACCTTTCCTATTGTTTGATGGGGAAAGGCTGCATTGCACCTTACACTGAGGCATGAGAAACCATTACTTCCCTATAGTACAGGCACTGAAGAGATATGTGTGAAGCTATTTTGGAGGCAGTGACAATGGCTGTGGCTCTGCACTTGCTCTTGCATGAGCAGAAAAGGCTGAATTTAAGGAGAACCTAAGGAGGCGTCAGAGAAAATTGGGACACATCTTTCCTATTCCGTCTCCCCTGCCCTCACAACTTTATCAGTGCCATATAAGCTTCTATGGCAACAGCAGCTAAAGCAGGGGACAGGAATGTGCTGCCTAGACGACTGGTGCAGAGTCTGATGGAGCATTTGTCAAAGTGGTCCTCACTGAGTCCTCTTCTACATCAGTGAGTCCTTGGCCACCAACTTTCTGGTGGCAGCAATGGGTGACTGTGAGCCACCATTTAATACTCCCAAATGCCCCATTGCAATGTTAAACATGGGAGACATTGTGAGAAATTTAAAACCTAGTGCCAGGATAGGATGGGAGGGGTGGGGTGCATATCAGGTGTCAGAACCAGTAAGCTTTGCAAGTGTTCTGGGACCTCATCAGCTGCTGAAGCCTGTCAGATGTGGTGCTGAAGTGGGAACAGGGTGCCTTTCTTATTTAGAGGACACCATGGCTGTTCATGAGTTAAGGAAGACGCACACAAAAACAGAAAGTAAGGGAAATAATTCTCCATAAAAGTTCGGAACAGATTTTTCTTGTGTCACAAGATACGTGCCTGCCTGTGTACATAGGTCCCTGAATGAAAAAGCAGACCAGTGCAAATACGGGAGACAATATGAGATCAATAAGCAGTAGGGACTTACAGACTCTTTTTTGCTCATACTTCTGCTGTGCGAACGAGAATGGGAAATAGTACTGAAAAAGGACTCTTTCTTGCTTGCAGACAAAGGTGGAGACCCTGTGTATTCACGTCCCCCAGACAAACTTTCAATGCTTGGAGAAGCGCTGACATTTTTTGAACCCTGCCCTGTAAAGCAAACAGAGGGAAACAAAAAATGATCAGTGGAAAACATTGCCATCAAAGAGCTCCCTATCTGAAGTGTCACTCAGTAACCTTCGTAAACAGATGGACACAGAGTGAGATTTTGTGACATCAAAGCCCATTTGCCCACACACAGAGGGACTTGCCACTGTGAGACAGGCAGGTCTTCCTAGTGCCATCCCTTCAACGCACACTCTCCACAAGACAAATACAAGTCAAACACATAAAACAAATTCTGTGCAAAAAACATGGACAGTGCCCTATGAAAGGCGTACATTCAGTGCTCAATCTATGCACAGCAGTGAAAAAATAATCCTCAATTTATCTCTCCCTCCTTTCCAAATACAGAGTTTTTAATATTTGCTAGACAAGGAATTTGGAGGCAAGCAGTGAAGTGTTAGCTTGACAGAGGAGGCATTGGTAAGGATAAAATGGATGTATGTAATGCAGTGGAATCCTATGTACCAACTCAGTTCTCCAACCTGATCCTTGCATAACCAAAACAGCATGATTCATAGATAGGAGAAATATGTGAGCAAGTTTAGGGGAACCCCAAGGTTTGCGTAAGAACAAAAGATCTTTAGAAAATAATTTTTCAGGGGCCAGAAAACCCCAAAAACAGCAAAAAGAGGGCTGAGCAACTTCAGTTGGCATGGAATGCTGGCAATCTGCTGGAGAGGAAGGAAAAACAAGAAACTGGGGGGGGGGGGTAGTGGAATCGAGTATTCTGAGAACATATATGCCTGCCTGCCTGGAACAGTCCACACTGCAATATTTTGTTGCAGGTTTCATTGGTGTGACCCTAATCCCAAAATCAGTTGCATGTTCTTCCTGTTCATTAGGTGCAACAGTTAGGAACACGGGCTCAGATCCTGTAATATATATATGACCACTGCATAAATCAATGTTCACTTGCATGTGTGATGTTTGGAGCTTAAGACAAACAGAGCATGATATGAGAATAGCTTCACGACATTCAGCGGGTACAGTGTGCTTATTTATCAATAATAATAATAATAATAATAATAATTCCCTTACAAACACTCAAGGGAGCAAATACATATAATATAAAAAACTAAAATGTAACAATAAAATAAGAATATAAACAAATTCAAGAGACATATGATTACAGAAGCTAAGGAGCCAGGGAGATGAGAAGCCAGTCAACAACTCAGCAGGTAAAACAACCCCTGGAACAGAAAGGCCTTCACACACTGACAGAAGAGGCAAAACGAGGGAGGCAAATTCCAAAGCCTGAACACAGCCAGAGGAGAGGAAAGGCTCTGGCGCACGCTCTCTCTCTCTCTCATTTCAACCAGATATAGATGGGCTATAAAAGAGTCTCTCTAGCAGATCTTAATGAGTACATAGGCTTATATAGGAAAAGGCTGCCCATTAGGAATCATGGTCCCAAGTCATTTAGAGATTTAAAGGGCAAAACCAGCACAGACTAATTCAGTCTTGCAAATCACCCAGAAGAGTAGAAATTAAGATGCTGAGCTCAGCCATGAACACACTTGGTGGCCTTTGATGTCTCTCACCCATAGTACAGCCTCATTTTTTTTTTACTAAGATGATGCTGAGCCTGTTCAGGCTGAAAGGGAGTAGGGGCTGTGCATGACTGCCTCCTCAACAATATCCCAGACTCTGCTGGCTGCAACCACAAGTTCTTTGTGCATTGGGCGGAAGATCTGAATGTGCACAGAATCCTCCCAGCAATTGAGAACCTCGATGATGCATGATTCCCAATCGCAGGGAGGCCTCTGGGTGTTTCTTGAACAGCCAAATGGGGCTTTAGTTAGACTGGAATTGTGCAGACTACACCGGCAATTTCAGATCACCCCTGTCTGTAATCCTCAACAGCTGCTCCTAGCCAGTGCAGACTAAACTGAGCTAGAAGGACTAATGATTTGACTCAGTACAAGACAGCTTCCTATGTTCCTAGCAACTATTCCCTGCCAAACTTCAGTGATGACAATAAGGAGAGCCTAATCTGATTGAGATAGAAGTAATGTTGACAGGCCTTGCCAGGCACCTCCGCTGACTGCTTCCATCAAGACAAAGGAATACTGCTAAGATACATGCTTAGAGGGGAAGTGCAAGCCAAAGAGGGAAGGAACTCTCATGTTTATTTTGGTCCCACCAGCTTTGGTTCACTCTTTTACTATACATCGTACCAGTTGGCAGTTAGTCTCCTACCAGATCCTCAGCAGCTATTTCATCACAGGTGACATGCTTCCAATAAAATGGAAGAGGGCATACATACTAAGTACCATCTGTAATTAGGTTTTCTAGTCAACTGGTGGGGGAAAATTGCCATTCTTTACAGTTCTGTGGAGTGGTATTTGTGAATGCTCTCTTTTGATAAATTCCTATCCTTCACTCTTGTGTCTACTGTTAAATATAACAAGAGGATCATGGTGAACAGAAGTATACTTGAATCTATATTTATACCTGAGTTCAAGTCCCCAGCTGCTTATGGAAGTCAATAGGATGTCAGAGGTATGGTGCTTTAAGTGTAAATGGTGCTCACGGAAAACCCATGTATGAGCTCCTTGATGGGCAGGATAAAAATGGTATTTTAAAAATATAGATATTAAGAAAAAATTGTCTGCTAGCTGTAATTGTACATATACTAACATCACCCCAAGTGATGGTTTCAAATCCCTATTGTAGAACTCTATTTTAACATGAATTCTGCCCAACTAAAAAGTGTTTTTAGATATTTAAAAAATGTTTTCAGACCTGAGGTTACAAAAAAAGTGTACTTTGCAAGTGGTAAGCCACAGAACAAACCTTAGGTACAAATCATGGTTTTTCTAAAGTGAGATAAACCATGAGCCCATGTGCTGATGTATTGCTAAGCCAAACCATGGCTTTGCTCACATCAGGAGGACCAAAGTGCCCAGAATCTTCTCACCAGGAGCCCATGTATTTTCAGTAAGTTGTGGCATGGCTTTGAGTTATTTGTGAACTGGATCAATATGTACTTGCAGGTCAAAAGTGTAAACTTCATAAAGCAGCTTTTTAACTTTGGGATAAATCAACAATTAGAAGTTCTGCTGCATTATTTAGATTGTCAGTTGGGAAAGTTTCCTAAAAAGTTGCAGAAGCAGGATAAATTATATTATCTCTGTGTAAGATGTATTGAAGACTCTACCTTTGGAAGCTGTATCTATTCTATTTTATAGAACTTATTTTTTGGGGGGGGAAATTTAATAGTGCCAAGGCCAATGACCAATATAAATCTATCCATCAACAAAACAAGTAGCAAAGTCTGATATCACTCCTTTTTTCCCTGAAAGCAGGAGATAGCCATAGAGAAGCAACACAAAATCTGAAAAACAATTTAGAATTCTGAATGCTTAAGCAACTTTGCTTTTAAAATAGAGAGAGTTAAAAAGAAGAAGAATTCGTTTTACTTTTATAGTCATAAGTCACAACCATTTTGTGTGGGAGTTCCATTCCTGGCCCTCATGTGCCCCACATTATTTTGCCCCACCCTTGTTCTGCCTTCTTCCAGGTCCAAAAGGATCTGCACATCAGCGATTGCGCATCAATTGGAAGTGCCTAAAATGGCTGCTGCCTGAACTCTGATTCAGCATGGAAATTAAGGAGCTGAGCTATGGGGATGTATCTAACACTCAGAGCAGAATAACTGAATTAATGGACATGACAAAAAGTCCATGAATTTCAATTAGACTATTATGAGTATAACTTAATTGGACACACTCCTATGGTTTCAGCAAAGTCACAAAATAATCCCCTTCCACATAATACTGTCAAATGTTGGAAAAAGACTCTGCTTCATATAAATACTTGCTTTCTAAATGAAGGGAACCTTTTACATCATTAGATTTACAATGCACTATTTCAGATGTAGCCTCTTAATTGAAGATTTAAAAAAAAGCATTGTATTTTTTTTTTAAAGAAATTTTATTAAATTTTCAAAAGTTATAAAAATCATAAGGACAAACATAAAAAAAAACAAAGAAAAAACATACAAAAAGAAAGAACAAGTATAAGTTCATTTCCCTTTTTTTTCCTTAACCTTACTTCATTAGATTTACAATGCACTATTTCAGATGTAGCCTCTTAATTGAAGATTTAAAAAAAAGCATTGTAGGCTAAGAAGATATTCTTTCCGAAAGTCATCAAAATTCCTACAGTGTACCTGAATAGCATAATACTATATGAAACAAAATGGTAATAATAATAATATTTTTTAAAAAAATAGCAGAGAGGAAAGCTGATACATAAAGTAAAGGTAACACACTTAACGCATCTCACATGGTGATTAAATAAAGGAAATTTCTTTTTTCTAAACAACAGCACCACTTAGTGGAAGTACGATGTATGATACACACTGGAAATGACAACACCACAAATGAAACAGGCGTGGGTCTGGCTTTCCAATAAAAATGTGACAGGCAAACATACCATGAGTTGCTGTAGCAACTATCCCTTGGAGGGCAGTGAGATTCTGGACAGGAACCGACACTTGAGCATCACTGCCTGTAACTACTTCTCCTAGTAAATAAAGTTAAAAAAAACTTTACCGTAACAGAAATAGAAGTCTTTCATTTTTTGTCTAACTAAGAATGGGAAATAACCCCCTTCTATTACAAATACAATGTTTGACATCTGATCGACTTTCCCTGAGATATATGCCTAACTGTCATCTGATTCTTCCATTTCACTTCAACTTTAATCCCAACATTCCCTACATTTACAAATCTACTACTCCACAGAGTATGCATTTATCTGAACAATTTGTAAAATCTTAAAAATAAGAACACACACTTTTTTGAACCCTGTAAAATTTGGTAAACAAAGACCACCACAGATACTTAGTGTACAAAGATTTAGGATAATGATTATGTCTAATTTCACATTACACCTCTTAAACATGAGATCTAAAAGGATTCTTGAAGTCAATTCTTGATAAGAAAATGGGAATAATTAACATTATTAAGAAGTATTAAAGCAAAGTTCTTTATCTTAAGAATAAGTTAGCAGTTATAAGAAGTGTATTCTACTGATTTTCAAATAAAACAAGAGATATTTTTGAAAAGAAGAAGCCTGTCTTCCTCAGTCCCTGGATACCTTTGTTTAATATTACAAACCAACTGGAATCTTTTCATTAGCTATTGCTTTTACGATCAATTTACAGCATTTCCACAGCAGGAACTCAACACACAAAGTTTCCAAAAAGAAAAGGTATAAAGGTAATTAACAGTGCAACCCTATACATGTCTACTCAGAAGTAAGTCCCACTGAACTCACTGAGGCTCAATCTCAGGCAAGTGGGTATAAAGTTGCCACCTAAATTATTTATTAGTAATAATCCCCTAAACATTAATCAGAATTATATATCATTAGGGTTTAATATGACAGTCAGATCAACCAAGCATTTCTGTTCCTACTACAGCATGAATTGCCAAAGAGGTAATGCCAGTATAAAGATAAAAGTAAAGGGACCCCTGAACATTAGGTCCAGTCGCAGATGATTCTGGGGTTGTGGCACTAATCTCGCTTTACTGGCTGAGGGAGCCGGCGTACAGCTTCCGGGTCATGTCGCCAACATGACTAAGCCGCTTCTGGAGAACCAGAGCAATGCATGGAAACACCGTTCACTTTCCCGTCGGAGCGGTACCTATTTATCTATTTGCACTTTGACGTGCTTTCAGACTGCTAGGTTGGCAGGAGCAGAGACCGAGCAACGGGAGCTCACCCCGTCATGGGGATTCAAACCACCGACCTTCTGATCGGCAAGTCCTAGGCTCTGTGCTTTAGACCACAGCGCCCCCTGCGCCCCCTAATGCCAGTATAATGAACCACTAACACTAGAACAAGAAGAAAACAGTCTAACTTCACTTTTAGATTTTAATAAGTATTCTGAATATTTGCTTTTGACGATAACGAGACATGCATGGTTTTGAGTCTGACATTTAGAGCACCATTACTGATTAACAGAAGAGGACCAATAAAGAAACAATGTGCACTTGGGGCTGGTAGTCTGCGCTGGAAAGGTGATGAAGATACGAAATCTAACACTGCACTTTTCCTTCAGTTTTTTGTTTAGTTTTGTAGATTCTCTCTCACATGCAGACCTAAGTAACAAGAGCAAGGCAAACAGTCAACCTCCTGCATGCTGAAATAAATACACCCTCATAAGTATCTGCAAGATTTGCGGCTTGTTCTGTGGTTGTTATGTAATCATATTGCTTCCCTATGTAACAAACAGAAGGTAAATCAAATCCTAAACACTGTTATGAGTTTGATGGTGCCAGACTCTTATAATCCCTGGATTAAGCAAAAGTCAGAATTTAATCTGGCTTTGGGGGGTTAAAATGGGTGCAAGAGGACTCTAATCCCTGGCTCTAGTGAATGTGTTAAGAGCTAATTAAGTCAGGCTAGCTTCCTCTTGAGGTGACTGTTTGAATCCAAGGATGCAACTATGGGAGAAGCAAGACCCTCTTGGGGTGCTGAAGCTGTGAACCCCTACATTGCAGGCTCAGGTTGTTTTGTTGTTGTTGTTGTTGTTTAGTCATTTAGTCGTGTCCGATTCTTCGTGACCCCATGGACCAGAGCACGCCAGGCACTCCTGTCTTCCACTGCCTCCCACAGTTTGGTCAAACTCATGCTGGTAGCTTCGAGAACACTATCCAACCATCTCGTCCTCTGTCGTCCCCTTCTCCTTGTGCCCTCCATCTTTCCCAACATCAGGGTCTTTTCCAGGGAGTCTTCTCTTCTCGTGAGGTGGCCAAAGTATTGGAGTCTCAGCTTCACGATCTGTCCTTCCAGTGAGCACTCAGGGCTTATTTCCTTAAGAATGGATAGGTTTGATCTTCTTGCAGTCCATGGGACTCTCAAGAGTCTCCTCCAGCACCATAATTCAAAAGCATCAATTCTTCGGCGATCAGCCTTCTTTATGGTCCAGCTTTCACTTCCATACATCACTACTGGGAAAACCATAGCTTTTACTATACGGACCTTTATTGGCAAGGTGATGAATAAACCAAATATCGTAAGTACACCACAGTCTTCACTGCACCTCATTTCCAAAAGGAAACACAAACCCTGTGTTAGTTCCTGGAACCTCTGGAATCCTGCACTACTTGGAGATTGGGGTGGTGTGAAACAATATCACTTTGGTAATCGACTAAATTTACAAGAGTGCCTAGCATGCCATGTCATGAACCAGGCCTATAATGGTCATGATTTCTATAGTATGGCCAACTTCCACAATACAAAAAACAAAACAAAACCCTACTTTGGGGCATGCAGGCTAAAAAAATCCAGTTACAAGAAGTTATATTTTTTGATGTTCCATTTCCTTCTATGAAATCGTGTTCGCTAGTTACAACCATACTTGTTTGCTTTTTTCTTTGTTGATTCTGCTTGTCTGTCCTCCTTTCATGGAATTCCAGCATTTGAAGTGCTAAAACCTTTGTTGTTAGGCTGATGTTCCCCACTTTGTTGGGGGGGGTGCCAGCCTTGATTGGTTTTTAACAAGCCTTGCCTATTGCTCTTATGCACACTGTTGGTTGGTCATTCTTTCTCTCATCCTGACAGCTTTTCCCTAAAGGATGGGACACCAGAGATTCAAAACCGATTTGCAGATTGTATTTTCAGTTGCAGTTTTCTTACTGTTGAGTAAATTTGCTTGTTTCTGTTCCATTAACTTAGAACTAATGGAGGCAAGTGGCAAACCTTCAATGTCCTGCTATGGTTTTGGAAAATGGACTTGTAACTCTTATAAGTTTCTAACTGTGCAAATATAAACTTTAGGTGTTTTTTTTTTTTGTTTACCTACTCAGGACAATGAAATTCTGCTTTTTCAGGTGATCTTGAAATACCTCCTTTTCCTGTATGTGTGAATGCCATGTGAGTTGAGATGTCCCAAGCATCTCACAAAATTGTAATGGTGATGTCTGATGACTAGGAGGTTTTGTGATCCTTTGAATTTTTATAGGAATAGGCTAAAGATGTACCTAAATAAATAAGTATTGATTAGCTCTTCTCTTTACATAGTGAACAGCCAGTTTGTGGATTACTATTAAGTTAACAGAAATACTTCAGAGGAGTTTAGCAAACCTGATAGTGGTCTTTCAAATCCATATATGGATGGCCTGTCCTCGGAACACTTTTAACAAACTTTAATGGTAGCCTGGTTATCTGGGATTGCCTTTACATGCCCAGTGGCTCTTTAAACTAATAAAAGGAAGACCAAGCATGATTTTATACAACAACAGTGAAGCCTAACCCATATAGAGATAATAGTCATAGTTTTAAGAAATCATCATGAATGGAAGGCATTTACAGTGAATGCAATTTTTTTTTTGCTTAAAAGCAGAAATTTGTTGTTGTTTTTAAATAGTATGAATGTTTATTAGCAGCCGCAGTTAATACCAGTAAAAACAACAATGGATGCATGGCACTTTGGTAGCACAGATTTATGTTTGGTCACAACATGTTTCAATATCTTATTCAAAACTGGGGAGGGTGTGTTACAGTCAAACCTCGGCTCCCAAACGCCTCTGTTACCGTATGTTTCGGCTCCCAAAAAGTGTAAGTGTTCCGGTTTTCGAATGTTTTTCGGAAGCTGAACATCAGACGCGGCTTCTGCTTGAGTGCAGGAAGCTCCTGCAGCCAATCAGAAGCTGTGCCTTGGTTGTCAAACATTTTTGGAAGCTGAACGGGCTTCCGGAACAGATTAAGTTCAACAACCGAGGGTTGACTGTACAAGGATGTTTATAAATAACAACTTCTCGATCACTTCTGCTATACTAAATACAGAACTCCAAGTTAAGAATAAAAATACCAGAACCCAGAAACCAACAAACTTCAAGCTCACTAAAAAAAGTATATTTTACAGACATTTGTCAAATCTTATGTAAAGGTAAAGGTACCCCTGCCCGTACGGGCCAGTCTTGACAGACTCTAGGGTTGTGCACCCATCTCACTCAAGATCCCCACCGCGGGGATTCGAACCGCCGACCTTTCGATCGGCAAGCCCTAGGCGCTGAGGCTTTTACCCACAGCGCCACCCGCGTCCCCCAAATCTTATGTAGTCGATCATAAAGCAAACTGATATGTCAGCAGAAACAATAAGAGTGTTTCTGGCATGTTAGGGTTAGGTAAAGGTAAAGGGGTCCCTGACCAACTCTGGGGTTGTGGCGCTCATCTCGTTTTATTGGCCGAGGGAGCTGGCGTACAGCTTCCGGGTCATGTGGCCAGCATAGGGTTAGGTAGTCTGTCCTAATTGCAAGACAGCCTTTACATGGAGTGGTGGCTTCTTCATAGTCATGACCTCCCCGAGAAAAGCACAAGGAAGTGTGAGGAAACACTGTGACCAAGGCTCTGGCAGAGCATTTAGTGTGCGTAAGTGTGGTGTGGTGAGATACACATCTGATCATCTGGTTGAGCTACTTCTTTAGAATGAGAATTTTAGGAGTAACATGGCCTTTATAGTTATTTGACTATGCTAATGCATGCTTTTTTCTTATTGCCACTAATAGAAAAGAGAACGTTTATAAATCATGAATGGAGCGTAGACTCAAAATGACATATGAACAGTCATGCTCCTTTATCTGAAGCCACAAAATACAGCAACCTTTCTTCAGAGCTAAATCAGGACAAGTGATGCAACAACTTGTTGAATTTAGTAGTTTTCCCACCAGTGTTATAAATAATCAAAATATACCAATATATATTCACAGTATCTTCAAAACAGACCAAAAATTGAATTTTTTTTTTTACAAAGTTCTAATAGTGTTTATCAGTAAAAGGGCAAACAAATGAATGAATATACTTAAAATACCCCTCTGCAATACCATATGAGATTCTATATTGCAAAGCACTGAGGAATGGTGTGGTGATGACTGACTGAACTTTCTCACTATAACATAAGTAGATTTGGGCAGGGCAGGCAAACACATAGGGAAAGGGTACGGAATCAGGTCAAGGAAGGCACTAGGAGATAGGGACTAGAGAAGGTAGCAGTCAGAAGCAGCAAGCAAAGGGGTTAGGTAAAGAGGGTTGGCAGATGCAATAGCATGGAAAGAAGGTGAAACAAGATGGAGAACTTGGAGAGTGGCAGGGTAACTGCAGAAAGGGTTTTAGTTTAGAAGAGAGATAAACATGGTCAGGAGCTGAGAAGCTGTGGAAGGCTGAAGGTCACATGTAGACTTGGTAAAACTGCCCAAATACTGGGCTAAAAGCCTCTAAGCTTTGCTCATTACAGGATTCCGTCTCAAAACCAAGTAATGTCATGTATTTACCTTTGCTTAGTTGAACTGGTACACTTTCAGATTTCATAATTCTCTGTTGTTGCTGCTGTTGCTGTTGTTGTTGTTGTTGTTGCTGCTGCTGTAGTTGTTGTTGAGGGAGCTCTACTGAGCTCCTAATGGGCACTGCAACAGAAGAAAAGCTGCCACTGCTACCTACAACTAGCCCAGTGGCACCACCTGATGTCATGGCTGGGGAAATCAGCTTTCGGCCAAAATTCAGTAAGCTACTAGAAACTTTATTGATGTTCAGCGGAGCAACCTTGGCACTGACACTGTAAAACAAGAGGAAACACAGCGCTGCTACAATAGTGTTGTATGTGGTATTGTCAAAAATTTTCTCTCTCTCTCTCTCCCTCACTCTCTCTCTCTCTCTCTCTCTCTCTCTCTCTCACACACACACACACACCCCTCAAATAGGACTCTATAAGGACAAGCACTATTTTTCAGAGTTCTGTTTTAATTGAAAGAAGAGCCATTAGCCTATAAGGAATGAACCTTGTTGGCAATTTCAGGGACTCAGGAAGTAATTTCCTCCTTGTCTGAACCACCTGAAAACCACACTGAATTTTCTCCCACAGAAGCAAGTGTTTAACATTTATTCAAATGGGGGGTGGGGGTGGGGAGTTCTCTCACAAATATTTTTCAGATGGAAGCAACATATTTCCTTCACTTGTGACTATAATGGTGACCTCGGTGTCAAGTGTAGGTGGCAGTTATTGTCTCCCACACCGACGATGCCAAAAAGGCCGTGCCATAGACATGAATCTGATAGTCCATTCATTTCAAAATCACAAGCTGAGTCGGTGAGGTTAGGTAAGAAATCCCCTCCCACATACAGACATGAACACCAAGGCTCAACCTTTGTCACTGCTGAGAAGGAAATGCGGAGCTTCCTTTCCACTCCTTAGAGGTTATGATTTTAATTTACACTCCACTTTCCTTTTACTGAAGCACACAAGACAGCTTACAAAGAAACCAAGATACTGTGAGGCTAAACAAGGTAAGGTGCCACATAAAATCCCAGCAAAGACAAAGCAATTTAAAACAGGTGCAGCATACATAACATCAGAATCCTATGGAAGTCTACTTAGGCAAAACTTCACTGCACACCTAAAAGCAGACATATGCCCCTTTCTTTCCCACCTCTGCTTAAGAGGTAATGGAATAGCTCAGGCACTGCTGCTGTTGAGAGGAAGATGCTGAGGTGGAGAGACTTGGGTCCTTTTACTGGAGTAGCTGTGCACAAGCTGTGATCCTGTACAGTGTTCTTAGGAACTCTCCTTTCCCAAACAATAATTCTGATGCTCCATCTGCTTGCTTATTCCCCCCTCGCTATGTCCTTGACATAGCAGTGACTTTCCGAAGCAGCAGTTTAAGCAAACAAGGATTGGGACAGGAAGTTATAGATAGAAGAGAATTGACAAATTAAGTGTGCTCTCTCGCTTTCGCTCTGCTACCTTTGAATGTTTCGATATATGGATGTAAGAGATGGTTCTAGCCACCAAACAAGGATCCATATCTATGGCTTAACCATCAAGATGCATAAAAATTACACAACGATCACCAGAAAAATGGGGATTGATTATGTTACACAGCCATTAAGAAAAAATTTAAAAGCAAGGTATTACTCTAAAAACATGAATGTCAAGAAGATGTGAATCCAGACTCTGGAGAAGATGATTTTGTTTCAGCACAATAAGCATCATTGACCTTGGATATCAATGGATATTTTTAAAACAAGCTGTGTTTTGCTCAGATGAAAATGCTTTGTTTAAGAAAGCTGATTCAAATATGTTCCCATTATGTAGCCACTGGGAAACTTGCTATAAATACAACACAATTGTGTGGTTTTTAATTCTGCATTTTTAATATATACATTAATTAAAATTTGAATCACAACAATGAAATCTACTATATATTTTGGAAAGTGGTTTGTCTGTCTGTCTGTCTGTCCATTTGTTTGTCCTCAATACATTCCCAAGGTAGGGGGGGGGGTTGCTCTTCATTGACATTTAGATGCCAGCCACCATACTGAATCAAGATGGCAGACCAAAACATCACTTTGGTGTGACTTCGCCTGTTTTTTTGCATAGTTTGGGCCACCTCTTAATATATCATCACTAAACTCGGAATGACGGCTTCTGAGGTGCAGTGGAAGACTGTTTTAAATCAAAACTGTGTGACTTCGCCCAGTTTTTAACATAGTTTCAGTCACCTTTTAAGATATCACCAACAAATTCAGCTCATGGGTCGCTGAGGTAGAGATGAGGGGCCTAGGTTGATGTTCAGGTGCCAAGTGGTATTTTGAATCAAGATGGGGGACTAAAATGCGATCTGTGGCATGACTTTGCCCATTTTTGGGCATATGTTTGGCCATCTCTACAGATACCATCACCAAACTCGGCACAAGGGTTCCAGATATGGAGACCACAAACTTCATTTCTATTGCTATGCTGGATGCCATTTTTGAAGCAAGATGGAGGTCCAAAATGCGACTTTGGCATGAATTCACTCTTTTTTTATACAAGTTTGGGTGCCTCTCAAGATACACAACACAAGAGTTTCTGAGTTGGGGTTGGGAGTCTTTGCCACTGTTTGGATGCCAGGCCTAATTGTGAATCAAGATGGTGGACTGAAACATGATTTTGGTATGACTTCACCCAATTTTTGGTATAATGGGTCCAAACTCAAAAATTAAACTATCAATTTAAAACCACAGTATTTTGGGGTTTCTAAAAAACCCTAGAGACCACTTAGCGCAGGCTTCCTCAACCTCGGCCCTCCAGATGTTTTGAGAATACAATTCCCATCATACCAGACCACTGGTCCTGCTAGCTAGGGATCATGGGAGTTGTAGGCCAAAAACATCTGGAGGGCCAAGACTGAGGAAGCCTGACTCAGCGCTTCTAGGTAAAGGTAAAGGTACCCCTGCCCGTACAGGCCAGTCTTGACAGACTCTAGGGTTGTGCGCCCACCTCACTCAAGAGGCCGGGGGCCAGCGCTGTCCGGAGACACTTCCGGGTCACGTGGCCAGCGTGACAAAGCTGCATCTGGCGAGCCAGCGCAGCACACGGAAACGCCGTTTACCTCCCCGCTAATAAGCGGTCCCTATTTATCTACTTGCACCCGGAGGTGCTTTCGAACTGCTAGGTTGGCAGGCGCTGGGACCGAGCAACGGGAGCGCACCCCGCTGCGGGGATTCGAACCGCCGACCTTGCGATCGGCAACCCCTAGGCGCTGAGGCTTTTACCCACAGCGCCACCCGCGTCCCTTCTAGCTAGCATGTAATGCTATGCTTGTTCCTCCCTCTCTTCAATTTCTGCTTTTATAATCGTTCCCTATAGCAAGGCCATCCACTTGTGCTCCCCCCCACAGAACCCTAAACTCGCTTTCCTAACTGACACTTAACTGTTAGCATTTTACACCCAGTGTCCTTTACCTCACCTTGAGATTAATCCATTTTGCTTCACACAGGCCTGCTGCTATGTTGAACTTGCACATACTTGATTCAAAGAATTCAACCTAGAAATGCTGTAGCTATTTATAACACTGGAAAAATGGTATCCTCTTGTGTATTGTGGGGACAAATTTTGCCCTAGGTTTTAACTGAAGGCTTAATTAATTAATGCAACAATTAAATTAAAAACTGCAGCTCTTATTTGAAAAAGTACAATTATTTAATGCCTGAGCCAAGTCTGTGTATCCCACTCTTATATACAGATATCCTTATCTAAAGGGGTGGAGTGCCAAGATGCCCTTTAACCTTGTGGCTGCCGACAACTGACGTTGTCAATCAGATTGTCCCTGAGAAAAAGTTTTGCCACCACTTGGTAAACTTTGGTTCCTGACTAAATCTTATTTTTATTTAATGCTCTTACTAGAAAGTGTGCCTACTGTCGTGAGTAATTACTGAGACCAGGAGCCTGCCAGGTCTGAGAAGGTCTTGGACAAAGCGTCCTCTGGGGCGCTTTTTGTCTTCTCCCTTCACATAACGCCACATTCGCCCCCTCCCTGCTGTGGCTCTACTGCTTTGTCTGCAGTTTTCTTCCTTCTGCTGCTATTTTTCTGCTAACCCTAACCCTTAAACCTAAACCCTAACCCCAACCCTACTACCCTGACTTATCTCTTTACCAAGCAGCAGTGGGAGTCAGGAAGTGGTCCTTTTTTTCTTTTTTAACATTTGGGGGAGTGGGTGGGATTTTAATATGGGTCTCCCTGCTGCTACTTCATTTATCAAACTATGCTGGATCAATGGTGTGAAGTCGAGCAAGGATCTACTTATTTAACGGTCAGGTAAAGGTCTCTGAAATATAACATAGGGCCGCCATCACCTTTACCTATTTTGACATTTGCTAAAAAGATCAACACATTGTTCTTAAGACTAGATAAAGGACTCTGGATGAGCAGGAGTTGCCCACTTTATGTTGTCAGGGTCAGTGAGTGCTCCCTGTGAACACAGCTTCATATATATGGAATCTCCAAGTTTAATGGCAGTATACCACCAAACATTTATTTACTTAATATATTAGGCACCTGCTGGGAGCAACACTACAAATAACAATTGCCCTCATGTCTTGCTTCACATAATCATCTGGCTGGCCACTGTGATAAAACAGGACACTGAGTTACATGGACCGTTGGTCTGATCCAGGCTGGGGTTTTCTTAGTTTTTCTCATTTGTAAAAACCAAGTTCAATGATCAGCTTTACCTGTTACCTAGTAATTTAAAAACAAAAACAAATCATGGTTGCAACCCTATGCAATTCTACTCAAGAGCAGGCCTCTGGTGTACATGGAACTTAGTCCCAAATGAATATAGGATTATTAACCTGTATAAATTTTTTCTAGACACATTTTATTTTGGCAAAATATGGCAAAGGCTTACCGAGTTTTATTCATCAAGTCTGCTCCACGTGCTTTGTAGTAATCCAAATTTTGTTGAAACTGGTAAGTCACAGGTCTTGGATTTCTCTAAAAATATAGAATGATCATACTGTATAAGTAAAAGCATGGATAGCAAATTGTCATTGTACTGTAACATAGTACTATTCATATCATTTGTCCCAGCTAAAAGTATTAGGGAAAATTATGGCTATGTTTCAGGTTACTATTCTTTTTCTGACTAAATCTAGCATAGCCACTAGATGGTGCATACAACCTTCTCTCCCACTATTACAAACAAATACAGGATAGAATGTTAGCCCACAATGGGAGGCTACATATTTTGTACAGAATATTGAAATAGCTGTCTTATTTTTCCTTCAAAGGTGGCAAATGAAAAATTAATATTTTTAATTTAAATTAAACTTTGCTTTAAGTAAATTATTCTGGATTAATAATCTATTTCTATAAAAGAACACACATTATTTGATAGTACCTTTAAGGAAGATATGCAGATAACACAACAAACAAACAAAACTATGGTAAGATATATATATTTTAAAAAACCTAATCATAATTGAAGAAGTTTCTATGATTTGGTTTTGTGCTTCAAGATCAATTTTCTCTTAAACGTAGAGAAGATTGGTTTCAAACTGCTTTTAGAAATAAAATTTCCATTAATGGGAGACTTGGTATGGTAGCATGCTATAACCTCTATATCAGGGATGAGGAAACTGTGGCCTACAGATGGTCTTGTACTACAGCTCTTCCCCACCCCTAGTTTTAAGCCTCAAGGGATTTCTGCTGGGATATTTTTCATTCGGGTTGCTAAAATTCTATATTCATTGCTGTCTAGAGACACTACAATGTCTATTCTATCTTGAAACCTTCCAAGCTAGAAATCAATAAAAAGCAACACTATTTTGAGCTCATGAACTGTAATAGGAATTAGCAGGAAAGTTTTCATACCTCTAGCTGTAAGTTTTCTGAAGCTATATCAACATTTTTATGCACATCAATGACAATTCAATAACTTCAGGGGAAGAAACGTATCACCCCCATCTTTTTTTACTTTGATTGTACATTTACAAAGCTTTCTATTTTACTGTCAACAACATTTCTGGTATATTTCTGTTCCAGAAATTAACAGGATTTAGAAACTGCACTACAAAATAAAACTCATGTTTCTTGAGTGCTAGGTGTTTATAAACTTCAGGTTCTGCTTATTCATTTTTGAATATGTGTGTGTGTGTGTGTGTGTGTGTGTGTGTGTGTGTGTGTGTAAAACAGCTGCAGCTATTAGAAAGGAATTAAAGTTGACACTGCTCTAAGCCAGGCATAGGCAGCCTTCGGCCCTCCAGATGTTTTGGCCTACAACTCCCATGATCCTTAGCTAACAGGATCAGTGATCAGGGATTATTGGAATTGTAGTCCAAAGCATCTGGAGGGCCGAAAGTTGCCTATGCCTGCTCTAAGAACTACTATTCCTAAGTATGCCATTAGATGGTAGATGGGGGCAAGGGCAAGGAGTTGGAAGGCAGAGGTTTGTGTGGCACGAGTCCTTCCCTATGTCCCCTAAGTTAGCCTGCTGCCTTCAGCTATGGTGGAACAGGCTGCTGCATCATCAGTGTTGAAGTAAAATTAAACCGTTAGTCTGGTCTTCTGAACATGGAATGGGTATGTGTGTGTGGCCACTTTGTCCAAATCAGGCAGCAAGGTGTCTTGGGCTGTCCCTTGATTTTATTATGAAAAACCAAGCTTGTAAACACGCCTTCATTTTCGTGAGCAGGACTTGTAAACAGGGGCATTTGCGAGGGTGACCTGCAACACATGTGCCACGTTTGTCTTCTTGTCTGAGAATGTGCAAAACCACACGTTTGGCAAGTGCAAGCTGGTTGCCTTGCTGGAAGAGAAGGTATAGCAACTTGAGGCCTGTCTATCCACACTGTGAGCTACTGGGCAAGATGAGGAATTTCTTGAAAGAGCTGAGCGGACTGTTCCGCAACAGTGATACAGGGAGGGAGGGGGAAAAAATGCCCCTAGGGAGGAGATTGCCCACTGCAGGAGATGAGCCCCTGGAGGAATGTGACATACACAAGGACTGTCAGTGATTCCATGCCAGGGGTCAGCAATTTTTTTCAGCAGGGGGCTGGTCCATTGTCCCTCAGACCTTGTGGGGTCCCCGACTATATTTTGAAAGGAAAAATGAATGAATTCCTATGCCCCCACAAATAACCCAGAGATGCATTTTAAATAAAAGCACACATTCTACTCATATAAAACACGCTGATCCCTGGATTATCCGCGGGCCGGATTTAGATGGCAATTGGGCCGGATCCGGTCCCCGGGCCTTAGTTTTTGGGGAAAACTTAAAAAAGCTGAACAACTTTGGCAAAAAAAAAACCCCCAACAACTTTTGTCTGGATTTGCACTCTTTGAAATATGGCAATCCTACTCACTGGATCAGAATGAACACCTGCACATACAAAATCATGATCCTGCATTATTAGTCTAAGAGAAAACTAGTACTGTCTGGGCCCATACTTAGAGAGAACACAAAGGAAACATTCCCAGCGTCTTAAAGAATTAGAATACTAGAACTGTAGAGTTGGAAGGGACCATGACAACCATCTAGTCCAATCCCCTCCAATGTAGGAATCTTTTGCCCAACGTGGGGCTCAAACCACGACCTTGAGATTAAGTGCCTCATTAGGGTCACTTAGCTTCAAACCATGGGTCGGGATCGCTAGAATTCTGTGCACCTCTATGCACATAAGAATATTTTGCTGATTTGCTTCTGATTACTCCGACTTGTTCTTTGCTAGATGCCACTACAGAGGTTTTAGTGGTCTTTTGTGTGTGGGACCCCTCCCCTCAAGAAACATTCTGGTACCACATGGAAGACTGGCACAATTCTTTAGTTCCAAATCCTTCTTCACTGAAAATCTATCCCAAATCTATTGGTTTAGAATAATCTAAAGCAATTTAAACTTTTAGCACTTCTTTATGATAATACCATATATTGTTTCTGTGTATCAATGCTAAACAGCCTTATTTCAAGACCCCTTCAGCTACACCACCGTTACTGATAGGAGGTTCGTTAAAGTTTTTTTGGCAGACATACTTGGGACAACTACTGTAAGTACTCAAACAAAATATAGCTGGCAACTTCTTTGTACATCATCTAAAATGGTAATGTTCTATATAGCAGTTTAGCTTCATAATAAGTCATAGTGATAAGGTTAGCGCAACCACATACACCCAAAGATGAAAATTACTTTGCTTATGTTGCTGTATTAGAATTTTATTTGCTATAGGGTAAAACAGATTTGCAAAATTCACAGTTAACTTAAAACAATAGTTTAAAACCTTTTATTCCTAGGCTTGACTGCCTTCAGGAAGAAAAGAACATCTGGTTATTTAAGGAACACAATATGTTCACATTTTCTATGACTTTTGTTTCTAATTGAGTTTTTAATTTTTCTTTATTTGAACAACTCTAGTTAGAACTGTTTTTTAATCGCTTTATATTTTTGTGATTGCCATCCCTATGTATCTATTTTCCATCTGAAAGCGTCTGCTTTGAAAATTAACGGCACTTCTCATTGGTGGTGGTGCAGAAAAAAACAGGAAACTGCCGGATAGTAAAAATACAGCAAACACCTACTCTAGGTGCTTTGGGCAAAATAATTGGTTTTGCACTCAGCATACTGTCCTTTTCACATCAGGGTAATACTTTGCTTCTGAAAAACAGTGGAGTGCGTACGTTTGAACATTTCTATTAAGAAAATGAAAATTTGGAGACTGCTCTCCATAGCAGTTTTATATTAAAGACATGGAAATTAGCATTGTTTTAAGAAACCTCAACACGGTCCTTCTAGTATATAAACTAACCACTTCTGAAATGTTGCAAATGAAAAGAAAGGGTTTATCACAGCACATTTTATAAGAATGGCTGCCAATTATCTACTGAGCATAATTCAAGCTGCTGATAACTGGTGTATGAAGCCCTACACAGCTTAAGAGCAAGGTATCTAAAAGATTGTCACATCACCTATACACTAAATTGATCACTGTGCTCTGCAGGAGAGGTGACCCTGCAGATCTTTTCAGAAGGTCTGTTCTGCACAATGTAATAATCAGGCCTTTAGCACAGCAGCACCGGCCTCCTATTACAAGTGCCATCTTTTAGGTGCTTGCTGAGGACTATCCTCTTTCAAAAAGTCTTTTAAGTGGAGATTCCAGTTGCTACATGTATTCGAATTGAACTTTATTAGGTTTTAAAATTGTTTTATATGCAATTTTTGAAAACATTGTTTTTATGTATGTACATATTTTTAATTGTGTTTATAGATATAATTATTAAAATATGCTTTTATTGTAAAATCGCTTCAAGACGCCTCATTGGAAGCAATTCATAAATGAAATAAATACTAATAATATCAAAAAGAAAGACAAACTGTAAAAAGGAGAATTCTGAATGATTATTAGATTGTCAGGAAATAAATTTAAAACAATCAAATCAGGCATTTTACATCTATTGTACCCAAATAGCTCAAAAACTGCATGCAAGCAAATATTTACATAATTATACTTTGCATAAAGTTGACAATGCTAGAGGCTTTATTCAGAATCTGACACTTTATTTTTTTTTGCAGAATTTGAGATCCCTTTTTCCATTCTAGGGCTCGAAGTTTGTTCATATTGCTTATACTCATGAATACCCCAAGATCGACCAATCAGAGCCAGGTGCAAAAGAAACACTGTTAGAGGAAATGATGCCTCTGAACTCATTCTAAACTACGGTATTTGTTTTCAGTACCAGAACTGAGCTAAGCTTGCAGTCCTTTCACAAAAAAAGTCAATTTCTGGTTATCCCGAGCTTTCTTCGTGTCAGTAGCCTGAAAAGGCATTTTGTTGCTGCTTTGTTAACAACAATTGGACACCAAAAAAACTCTGGTCCATCTACTGCAAATCACCCAAAGATCAAACAGTAACCCATCCCTCCTCTCCACAATTTGAATGAGGAAAGAAGGGAAATTTACAGGTAATCCCAAAGTGAGCAAATTATTCCAGTGAAATGGAAGAAGTCATGCAAATGTACATAATTTATTATTGTTGCACATTTGTTTGGGAAAGAAGAAAGGAAGATGACGGTCACTTGCAGGAGAAGCAGGTGTGCAAAGGCAGAAAATAAGGTTTGGCAGGAGCAGTATTATAGCAGTCATTTGTGCTTAGTAAAACATGTGTAAAGGTAAAGGTAAAGGTACCCCTGCCCGTACGGGCCAGTCGTGTCCGACTCTGGGGTTACGCTTAAGAGGCCGGGGGGCAGCGCTGTCCGAGTACACTTCCGGGTCACGTGGCCAGCGTGACAAGCTGCATCTGGCGAGCCAGCGCAGCACACAGAAACGCCGTTTACCTTCCCACTAGTAAGCGGTCCCTATTTATCTACTTGCACCCGGGGGTGCTTTCGAACTGCTAGGTTGGCAGGCGCTGGGACCGAGCAACAGGAACGCACCCTGCAGCGGGGATTCGAACCGCCGACCTGACGATCGGCAAGTCCTAGGCGCTGAGGTTTTACCCACAGCGCCACCCACGAGAAAAATATTATGTTGCATTGTTGGGCTGGTTGGATCCTGGGTTGTACTGTAGGCTCCTTTCTGGTGGAATGAAGTTGTTTTCTTAGAGATTGCTCTCTGCCAAAGTCCGTAAAGATACTACAAGGAATATGTGGAAGCTGGGATATTTAGTTCTTTGCATCCCTATGAGAAGATGTCTGAGACTATACTAGGACTCCAATTCTATGCACACCTAACTTAGAATAAGTCCCACTAAACACACTGCATGTTCATAGGCATAGGATTGCACCATAAAACTATTTCCCCCCCTTGGAAGTATAGTTTTGGCTCAGTTGTAATCGCTACAATAAACAAAATTCACTGAATATTTCCCAAATATCTATTGGTTTTTGATGAAACCATTTTTTCACATATGAAACAATATCTATTTTTCACAAATAAAATGAAGCCAGCATCCACTACAACTGGAGGATGGTGTGATGGTACAGAGCTGGTCTCTTGACCTCCCAAGCAGCTGAGTCACTGCTGCTTAACAGGAGGAAGAGGGTTAAAGGGATGTTGACATAGCAAAATGCAGAGCCAATCTAGTGCTCTTGCTGGTGTGCTTGCACCATGCTGACCTTCCCAGCACCTTTCCCTTCTCCTTCCTGGTAGGCAGCAGTAAGTCATCTACTGGGAAGTCATTTGAGCTCCATCATGCTGTCCATTAATGCCCACTACCCTGTACAGTGGTACCTCGGGTTACATACGCTTCAGGTTACAGACTCCGCTAATCCAGAAATAGTGCTTCAGGTTAAGAACTTTGCTTCAGGATGAGAACAGAAATTGTGCTCTGGCGACGCAGCGGCAGCGGGAGGCCACATTAGCTAAAGTGGTGCTTCAGGTTAAGAACAGTGTCAGGTTAAGAACAGACCTCCGGAACGAATTAAGTACTTAACCAGAGGTACCACTGTACTGTTTTAAGAATTGGTCTCTCTTGTTCTTGCTTCAATTACAGGTGCCAATCCATGAAAATGTCTGCAACACCTGCATTTAACACTGAGTGAATAGTAAAAAATCTATTTCTGAGACTAACTGGGTGGCACTTATCAGACAAGACTTTCCCCCCCTTGACCTTTGTCATAGGGCCCATACAAGGAAAATAGTACAGTGGTACCCCGCAAGACGAACGCCTCGCGAGACGAAAAACTCGCAAAACGAAAGGTTTTTTCGTTTTCGAGTTGCCTCGCAAGACGAATTTCCCTATGGGCTTGCTTCGCAAAACAAAGCTTGCCCCGGGGACAGCGGGTCTTCTCTTTTGAAGCAAGGGGCGGCGGGGAGATCGCTTCTCCCCACCGCCCCTTGCTTCAAAAGAGGTCTGCCCCCGGACCTCTTTTGAAGCAAGGGGCTGCGGGGAGATCGCTTCTCCCGGTGCTCCGAAGCGGGGTGGGGGGGGCGGGAACACCTGCCCCAGCCACCCCGCTTTGGAACGCTGCTCCGAAGCGGGGTGGGGGGGCGGGAACACCTGCCCCAGCCGCCGGGCTTCGTAGCGCTGCTGCGAAGCCGGGCGGGGGGCGGGAACACCTGCCCCAGCCACCCCGCTTCGGAACGCTGCTCCGAAGCGGGGTGGGGGGGCGGGAACACCTGCCCCAGCCGCCGGGCTTCGTAACGCTGCTGCGAAGCCGGGCGGGGGGCGGGAACACCTGCCCCAGCCACCCCGCTTCGGAACGCTGCTCCGAAGCGGGGGGGGGGCGGGAACACCTGCCCCCGCCCCCGGGCTTCGTAGCGCTGCTGCGAAGCCGGGCGGGGGGCGGGAACACCTGCCCCAGCCACCCCGCTTCGGAACGCTGCTCCGAAGCGGGGTGGGGGGGCGGGAACACCTGCCCCCGCCCCCGGGCTTCGTAGCGCTGCTGCGAAGCCGGGCGGGGGGCGGGAACACCTGCCCCAGTCACCCCGCTTCGGAACGCTGCTCCGAAGCGGGGTGGGGGGGCGGGAACACCTGCCCCAGCCGCCGGGCTTCGTAGCGCTGCTGCGAAGCCGGGCGGGGGGCGGGAACACCTGCCCCAGCCACCCCGCTTCGGAACGCTGCTCCGAAGCGGGGGGGGGGCGGGAACACCTGCCCCAGCCGCCGGGCTTCGTAGCGCTGCTGCGAAGCCAGGCGGGGGGGGGGCGGGAACACCTTCTGAAGGCGGGCGGGGGGCGAAAGTCTTTGTCCCCCCTGCCTGCCTTCCCAGGGGCTTTTAAATCGCCCCGGACAGCGGAGAAGTCCTCCGCTGTCCCGGGGCGATTTTAAAATGCCGCCCGCCAGCATTTTAAGATCGCCCGGACAGCGGAGAAGTCCTCCGCTGTCCCAGGGTTTTTTAAAATGCTGGGGGTGGGAAGGAAAGCCCTTGTCCCCCCCCCCCCAGCCTTCAGAAGAGGTCCGGGGACAGTCTGTCCCCGGACCTGGTCTGAAGGCGGTTTCCCTAGGAACGCATTAATTGATTTTCAATGCATTCCTATGGGAAACCGTGCATCGCAAGACGAAAAAACCGCAAGACAAAGAGACTTGCGGAACGAATTAATTTCGTCTTGCGAGGCACCACTGTATAATAAACACCTATTCCCCAGAATGTAGAGGCATAAAACCAATGAACATTATTATTATTATTTTTGCTGTAAAGAGTGGCATCCTGTTTTTAAAGTGTATCATTTAAACATTTTTCTGCTTTAGTGCCTATGTGTGCAGAATGTTCAGATTTTTAAAAGACCAAAATGCTTTCAAGTATCATGGAGAAGATGGATTTTGCTTTTCGTCAGAAAGGAAATCTTATGCACAATAAAGAGTAGCAGTATATGCAAGCAGTTCTATGCAAAACCAGAATTAAAAATGACGTTTTAAAAAAATCTACATTTTTAATGTAACAATTCTTGTAGAAAATAACCAGTAACCAAGAACAGTGTATAAAATTCCGATTCTGTTTTTATTAGTATAAATTCCCTGAATTACTTTTATATGCTTTTATGCTACTTTTATGCTACTTTTGTGTTGAATTTCTGTTTTAATAATATTTTTAACAGCTTTTACATTGTACAGAGCTTAGAGATCCTTAAAATATTAAGCAGTTTATAAATGCTTTAAATAAATAAATAAATAAATGAATATCAATCAATGCTAATCAATGGATGATCAATGTGGACCTCTGGCTGGCCAGCTTAGATCCACCTGCAGGCAGAAAGAGGCTCTGAAGCCAGTTCATACAGGGGCACAGAATCAAGACTAGCTCAAAAGGAATTTTAGGAGAAAAGCACTTTGGGGGTTTAGGTGCTCATGGTGTTTTAGGACTGATGCTGATGTGACTCTATATGTGCTTGTTTTTGAGACCCTAAGACCTTGCCAGACTGAATTTTGTACATATCCAGATACAATAGAGGTACTGTGTGAGCTCTTGCGAAGTGAGCAGATGACCTGTTCTGGACAGGATCACTCTCCTCCGGAGTGATCAAGTTGGAAGTATTCATTGATCCTGGCTCACCATTTGAAACTCACATGCCTTCAGCTGCTAGGGGCACCCATGGCTAGTTCCAATCAGTTTGCCAGCTACAGCCCTTCCTGGACAGATATGGCTTTGTCACAGTGACCCATCCCCTCATAACCTTTAGACTAGACTTCTGTAATTGGGGCTGCCCTCAAGGATGGTTCAGAAGCTGCAACTGTTGAAGAATGCTGGCGAGAACTTCTGCCTGGGCACATAATTACACCAATCCTTAAGGGTCTGCACTTGTTCCCTGTGTGCTGGCAGCTCCACAATGCCCTGTAAAGTATGTGCATGAGAGGGCCTTTTCTGTGGTGGCTCCCAGGTTGTGGAATGCCCTTCCCTCTCATGTGCACCTGGCACAATCGTTGGATAAATTTTGTTTTACATTTGCCTTTGGGGGTAGAGCACGATCTCAGAGTTATCACTCCCGCTGCAGCACTGTTGCTAGTTTTGCTTGCTGTTTGATATGGGCTAATTTAGTGCTTTTATGCAGCACCTACTCTTTGCTTTAAGCTGTATGAAACCAACCATGAGACTGCAAGATGAAGAGTGGGCCATAACAGCATATAAAGACACTAACTAACTAACTAACTAACTAACTAACTAACTAACTAACTACTGCTTGGGGCAAGCCCTTGAATGTTAGCCCACAGGCAGTCAGAGATGGTAAAAGATCTCCACAATCCTTGGCTGCTTTTGACAGCTTTGTTCATTCCGGAAAACCACAACGAGGCTTCTCCTGGCTGTTGGAGGCAAATATTCAGAACGGCAGGTAATGGAATCTTTGAATATCACATCTTAGGCCAAAAAGGCTTCCAAACAGGAGATATCCCAGAATGACCTTCTGAGAAGGTGAATTTGAGACTTTGCATTGCCTCCTCCTTCTTTGAGAAAACCCAACAAGGCTTGTATCTGGGCCCAGGTCTCACCACCTTTGGGATATTATTGGGATATTATTATTATTATTATTATTATTATTATTATTATTATTATTATTATTAATTGAATTTATATCCTATACCCGGAGGTCTCAGGGCAGTTCACTTAAAATAAAAATAAAAGCAATAACCCAATAATACCTCCCCCAAAAGAGCCACATTTTAAAAGGGTATGGGGTGTGGATCAGGTCAACCAAAGGCCTGGTTAAAAAGGAACATTTTTGCGTGGCACTTAAGAGGTGTATAATGAAGGTGCCAGGCGAACTTCCCTGGGGAGAGCATTCCACAGACAGGGAGCCACTGCAGAGAAGGCCTGTTCTTGTGTTGCCACCCTCTGGACCTCTTTATTAACATTAGAACACAACACCTACAATGAAAATACTAAAACCAGTTTGGGACCTTAAATAAGATGGGTTGGATCCAAAGGGTTCCCCTCTGATATATCCTTGTCGAATGTAATGCAAGAGAGACTATGCTTGGTAGCATGCGAAAGCATTGCCACTTGAGATTACATTTCAAAATGCTGGAGATACAGTGTGAGGCATATGACCTCAGATTTAAAAAGAAAAAAGGGTGGGATTTTCTCCTCTGTTTTCTGGGCATTCATTCTGAATCACCCTTAGTGAGCAACTCAGAGCTATCACGTTGCCATCCAAAGCTAGAAGGGCCTAGGTCAAAACAATGCTAGTTCTCTATGAGTCTGAGCCTAGATGCTTCTTTTTGAAATGACAATTTCCCCCCATTGTTAACTCTTCCCTCTCCTCATGCATTAAACAAGGACTGTAACGATGTTTTAAAAGCAGTTGGGATGTGCCTCAACTGCGAAGATTTCCAAGTGACTTACCTTTGGATCTCTGAGAAAAAGAGCTCTCAAGATCAATGAGTGGACATCTCCAATTGGAGGATAATGCATCAGAAGTCCCAAGCAGGTCTGATAATTACTTGATATCACTAAAAGTAATAGGAAATATAATAAGATTTTTTTCTTCTCAGTTTGACATAAAAGTAATCACTCTAAGTACAATTTGCAGGGTTCTGAAAAAAATTATCGTCATCAAACAGTATACAGCTCCGCTATCCCTTTAGTTAAACATAGCCTCAAATGGTTGAGGGCTGATTTACAACTTTTGCTTTGTTTCCCAAACATGTTAATCCTAAAATTAGCTTAAAGGTAAAGGACCCCTGACAGTTATGTCCAGTTGCAAACGATTCTGGGGTTGTGGTGCTCATCTCGCTTTACTGGCTGAGGGAGCCGGCGTACAGCTTCCGGGTCATGTGGCCAGCATGACTAAGCCGCTTCTGGCAAACCAGAGCAGCGCACGGAAACGCCGTTCACCTTCCTGCCAGAGCAGTACCTATTTATCTACTTGTACTTTGACATGCTTTCAAACTGCTAGGTTGGCAGGAGCTGGGACCAAGCAATGGGAGCTCACCCCTTCGTGGGATTCGAACTGCTGACCTTCCGATTGGCAAGCCCTAGGCTCTGTGGTTTAGACCACAGCACCACCCACATCCCTTCTAAATTAGCTTAGAGAACCACTTATTGCCCCCTCCTAAAAGTTTGCTACATATTTTAATAGGATGTATTAAATTTCCATTATCTAACCTCCGTCTAGTTAGCACACAACTGTCCCTTTCTGGGTATGTGATGAACTTAATTATGGGTGAAATTAAATAAATCTTTTCTGCCAAGACTATGTAAACTACTTCATTTCTTTAGCACCATCTAAATCTTGGCAATCCATCTACTGGAGCTGTCAAAGGAGTGCCAATTATTTTTGAATTGTTCGCCTAAATTGCTAATAATAATAAAAAAACTATTTTAGATAGTGCAACTTTACAGTTTTGAGAACTTCAGTTTTAGAAATAATATCATTTTTATTAATTAAAAGCCTTTGTGAAAAATGTTCTTGCAACACAAGGCAAAAATCATTGATAAAAATAGAAATCCAAAATATATTGACTGCTTTATGGCCTTAGAGACTTACTAAACAGCATCCCTGCACCCGCTTCCATGTGAGTCAATCTCATATCCTTTGGTACCTTCCCATCTCTCCCTGAAGAGGTTTATGAGGAAAAGATTCAGGACTGGGCAAAATGAATAATTATAATCTGTGTAGGGAGCCACTTTATCATCTTCATTTCCGTTGCTGATCCGACAGCTTGTAATTTTATACATCTGCTTTCATTTGTAAAGCACTCACTTATCCTACTCATTTTTTATCTGTTCTGCCTGTTTCTTTTTCTTTCCTTTTGTTTTTCTTGTTCATGTTCAGATACCTGCTTTTCTCTCTTCTCTTTGAAGTTAGCATAATGAATGCAATACAATGGGCTCAGTCAAGAGTTCTTTCTGCCGAGTATAATAGATGGGACCACGCATTATATAGAACCAATCAAATCAAACGTAACACAGTATAAGGCAGTTGTGATAAGGATTCTTTATACTTTCTTAAAATAAATAAGAATGCTGGGAGTAGTTCATCCTAAATGGATTTTGTAAGACAACATCTGATGTATTTTCTTCAAACATACCTTTTAACACTCTAACTGAAGCCAGATTTTAGACTTTTTTATTTGTTTCTTTTTTGGAAAAAAAGACTAAGTGTGATTTGATTCAATAATGAGCATTAAAATATTGATCGTAGGTATTTGCAATTATAAATTATAGGTAAATGCAACAAACAGAGGAAATGAAACTTCTCTATTATGTGACCAAAAGCAACCTATTATCTTAAACTGGGGGTGGCAAATGGGAGGTGGAAACTTTTTGGGGTCTTTTTTTGTGATAGCTACTTTCCTTACATGTGTAAGACAAAAACAGACACTCCTTTATATAATACTTTGTTCTAGTTCTATTTCATCTTCAAGGTTGAAAAAAAAGAAACCCTTATGAATTCAAATTGGCGGAAACAGTATGTTGGAACATCAGTGTAGAGAAGCTGATACATTTGGATACCAGAATCATTTCTCATTTATATCAGTTCTTTGAAAGATATAGGCAAATACCTGGAAATATAGCTTGGGGGGGGGGGATATTTCTACTACAAGGTTCTTTTTAAAAAAGAAAGACATCTAGCTCATAAGTGAGCAATTATATGTCTAGAAGGCTTAAAACATCCTAAGAATAGTAGTATTGGTGCGGAGCAAAATTAAAAATACAAACTTCTAACTCTAGATTAACTAATCTGGAAAGACTATGGTTTTAGAAACACGGCATATAGACATCATTTGCAATCTCCACTACCTATATAATTTTAATTTTTTTAAAAAAATATTCAGATTAAGAGAATAATTAAATCACTTACAACTTACGTGCCAAAAGCATTAACAGTTTAAATTAAGGCACTCTTGGCTAACTCCTGCACCACAGCATACACTCTACAACAGAGGTAGCCAATGTGGGGCCCTCCAGATACTGTGGTCTATGACTCTCATAATCCTTGACCACTGGCCATGCTAGCTAGGGATAATGGGAGTTGTAGCCCATAACAACTGGAAGGCTCCACCATGGCTAGTCCCATTTTACAGTTTCACCCATAGTAAAGGTAAAGGTAAAGGGACCCCTGACCATTAGGTCCAGTCGTGGCCGACTCTGGGGTTGCGGTGCTCATCTTGCTTTATTGGCCGAGGGAGCCGGCTTAAAGCTTCCGGGCCATGTGGCCAGCATGACTAAGCCGCTTCTGGCGAACCAGAGCAGCGCACGGAAATGCTGTTCACCCATAGTACTCGCTTACAAATTAGCCTCCATACACTCACACTTCCATTTGGTCTTTTAGTCATAATCCTTTTCCTCTGCAAGTTGAGAGGCACTATAGTGCAGGACTCTATGAGGCAGTGGTCATCTAGCTGCACACTGCTTTCCTTATATGCTTTCACATTTGGGTTAGAGAGAAAGAGTGAAAGTGAGAGAGAGGTGCAAGATTGGAACCAGACGAGCATTGGTGCAAGTGTCTGTTTCATCATAAGGTGGCCCAAGCAAACAAGTGAAAGGAGAAAGCAGGTCCTACATTTATTTATTATTAATTATTAGTACTTTTTAGACAGTCTCTCACATCAGTCTAGAGGTGGTGTATTAGATATAAAAAACCTACATCAATAAAATCTTAACACAGTATAATAAATAAAAACAGGTGGCTAAACTGTTTCAGAAAAAAATACCTTAGAAAGACATATCTTTTTATTCACATGGTAATATAAACTTGATTTTTTTTTTTCATTTATTAGGATTTGAGAGGTGCTTAGGCTATGGGAAGGAGCTTGTGGAAGGTCATCTTGCCTTACAGGACCACTAGTAAAACAAATCTAAAAAGCTCCGTTGGGCTCACAGAACGACTTTTATGATACTTTGGGCCATGGGCTCTATTAATTGATAATTGGAAAATAAAACCTGAAAGTAAGTGATGGCAGTGGGACGGAATGGAGTATCCTGAAGGTGGGGATGGCTGGAACCCCTGAACAGCTTCAGTACTGTTAGAAGATGAAGATACACAGCAACATTTTGTTGCAGGTTCCTCTTAGATGGGATGTATTGTTTTTGTACCAGTGGTACTAGATTGAATGCTGATATTTATATATTTACACAATTCTTCTGAACTGCTTTGCGGTTCCTTACAGGGAATCAGATTGTAAATTCCAAAGTAATAAGGGTCTGGTCCAGCCTTTTGAAGGTCATGTATCTACGTATGGAACTTCATAGGACACAGACACAAAAAAGGCCAAAAGGTCCCTTGCAGATTGCAACTGCCTCACTTAGAGGTCTTTTTACAGTTGCTGCCATATGCTACCCCAATGCACTGTTCCCCTTTAGAACAGTGCTAAGGCCTTGTGCAGAAAAGCCTTGGGATGAACTGGAAAAGAAGAGAAAAGAAAGAACACTTGATAGTTTCAAAATTCTGGTGGTTGTAGAAAAATGGATTAGCATCAATTCAATGTCCTCTATATAAAAAAGAAAGAACAGCAACAAAAAACAAACAAACTGGAAAAAGCCCATTTTTAAATGGTTTCAGGAATTTCAGTCCAAGTGCTTTTTTGGGACCAACCTCAAGATCTTAGATCATTGGGAATAGAGCATTTGAGGCAACAGAGTCTATCAAAGAATCAAGTGTGAATAATTGTTTGCAAGATTTGGCTCTCAGGTAGTACCCACAGGTGTGCTGGAGACTTCTGCATGATTCCTGCAAGTCAGCTAACGCACACAAAATCTTTAAAGGCTTATTCACAAAGACTTCACAGACTTTTGCAGTTGGAATGTTACCAGATGCATACAAATTTGCCCTGGAAAGGTGGGCTGACTTTAAAATACAATCTACTGGAAGGCCTGGTTATTGATAACCATAATTTGCTTAATTTACCTTTTTGTGGTTCTGCATGTCTCTCAACTAATTAGGATAAATTGGGGGTTTTATTACAAATTTATTTCATTTACTTTTTTACCTTCCCAAGTATTCTCTACTTCCTACTTGCTTAATAGAGATTTTGCTTTAGAGTAAATCTCCACATAGTTATCTATATGAAAATCAAAGTTTTGTTCTAAACATTCCCCTGAAATTGTGTGTTAATTAATTTTATGAGACTCTAATACACATAAAAAATAATTTAAGTGCTCATGTGACATAGATAAACGCAAAATAAAATAAAATAAAATGCAGAGAATTTTTGTAAAAAGTATATTTGCTTTTAATACATTTCCCCTTATTTTAGAAATCCATAAAATATGTCAGTTGTGAATGTATAGTTTTACTCAATACACTACATGTGACAGAAGGTGGAGCTCTATACTTACCTTGGCCACTTTGTTTTATGCAATGCAATCTACACTTCTGTGTTTTAAAAGAGGCATAGCAGGAGGAAGAACATCCCAAAAACCAAAATGTGCTTTTAAGTTGTTGCTTTCTTATATCTTATAAACAACTTCAAACAACTTCCAATCAAAAAATTTTATTTCAATTAGAAATATATTGCATTAAAATATATATATAGGCTATATGTATAATGTAATGCATACTCACAGGCATCTCTAATGTATAGCAGCATGGCTAAGAAAACATAGTCAACGAGATTGAGAGTGATGCTGTCAGCAAATAAAGCATCCCAGATGACAAGAAGGTCCTGGAGGGAAAATTCTCGCCCAAATAGAAGCCTTACCCATCGCCTGCAAATAAAGTCAACAAAACATATCAAAAGTTGAACCAAAAAGATCAGGAATTAATAGTTTACAGGGAAATCCAACACACAGTAACTTATGATTAAAATTAATATAGATATGTTTACGATGTTCTACATTATATCTTAACCTGGTTATAGAAGGAAGTGCATGAAAGACTTTAAAAACTCTAGCTCTCTAATGTTGTTTAGCAGATCGGCTTTATTAGAAAAGCTTTGTCCCAGTTTACTTATCATTTCAGCTTTATAAGCAAATGAAAGAAGCAGCTGCAATAACAACTCCAAAAAAGTCCGCGGATGAGCTCAGCTGTAACAGGTTTCAGTGGAACTGAGCAGGCTTCAATGGAGAGCACCTTCCTTCTGATTTAAAAGAACTTAAACGTCTGAACTGAACCCATAATCTTAAAATGGCATTAAGAGAAACCACTGGGCACTTAAGATTATAAATTTTACTTTAAGGATTTAGTTGCAACTGCCATCTGGTTAAACAACACTAGGTGCAAGATGGAGTAACTTTCAACGGGGGTTTATTTTGTTGTGCGCGTATAAACACTGAAGAATACAGAAAAAAGACAATAATGTGTAATTTTAAACGTATCTCACAGTAGCTTTCCTTTGGCTCCCTATGAATATCTACTTCTGAAATTTGAAGAGGTGCTACAATAGGGGAGGCAGGGGAAACATGGAGCAAAGCTAATTTTGCACAATTAATTCCAACAACATTATGTGCAAGGTGTTTTACCCAATAGTGGGAAATTACCCCTCAGTGACAAGCCTACAGGAAACTATTACCTTTCAGTGTCGCAAACATTACTCAGACTCTGCAGGAAGCCTATCGCTTTAAGTAGCACTTGTTCCTTCCCTTAACCCCCCCACCCACCCCCCCACCTTTCACATTTCACAAACTGTTAGGAGTCATAACTCAGCAATGCTTGATGCATTTGAGCTGACATTATTCACAAGTGACCTCATGCAATTCAGGACAGAGGATAGATAAAACTAATACACTTAAAGGCGAAAAATACACCATGGCATAATGGGATTTGTTATTAGTCTTTTATCAGAAATCTCCTTTTCTTCATTACCACTTCATTATGCAGTGTTAATCGTTTGTAAATGTAGGATTCTACTGCTCAAACCAAAATCAGCTTCCCCGCTTTCTTCTTCTATTCTCCTTTTAGAAATTCTCTTGGGAATATTAAGTCTTAGTCCCCAGAGGTATTCTGTTTTCACAGATGCAGACAGCTGACGAACTGGACTGCTTTAGTAACCATAATGCTGCCATTAATGATCTGAACCTCTGTGTCTCAATGGGTGTAAGCAATTCACACAACTGAAAATGGATGTATACTAACTGCTATCTGTTCTTTTCCAGCAACATTTCCCTTGTAGCAGCCATAAACCAAGGACCCTATTGTCTCTGAACTATGTTAACCATATGGCTTGACTTCAGCAAGTTTGCCTTCATAAAAAGGGATGCTTTAAGGAATTAAGTTCTAAGTTGGAGTGTTTTCTTACTAATTAACACTCTTTTATTGCTCTTTCAAATATTTAGAGACAATCTAAGTTTCACTTAATGATACTGTTGGACAAGAGGAGCCCCTTTCTTTTTAGATGGCTGTCTATAGTTTAATTATAGCCCTGTCCTGTTAATTTCAGCCTCACATCTGCTACACCTGCAGACTACTATGCTCACAACGGTGTACCCTTTTATCACATTCGGTAACACAATAATCTGTATTTTACCACACCGACATAGCAATTGCAACCAACTGCAAATACAGAAGGGAGTTTTTAAAGCAATAATAAATATAAGAGTTACTACAATCTCCTTGCTGAAATGCATAGCCCCATGTTCTACACATGATTTCTATGTAATTAAACCATAATCCCCAAACAATCTGTAATTACTACCCACATACAGTGGTTTAATAATGACCTGCAACACAGAGAAACAAATGCTTTGGAAACTTTAAACTACACGAGTGACATATTTTTAAAATCAAATTTAAACTTTAAAAGGAAATAATTTTTATTAAGAGTTACTGAGAACAACATCTTCCTGGAACCTCAGAGAGATGCTTCCCATCAGGGTAAACAGATAATACTGGACTCAAAGGACCAATGATTTGACTCAGTATAAGGAACTAAACCTCTGCATAGGTTATTTTTTGGTAGTGGAGGGGGGAACCTAATAAGTCATGCATTGCCTTATCTGCGTAAACTATTTCTATTCTGACTGAGTATAACAAGCATTTCAGATACAGCTTGCTGTTTTCTGTACTACATCCACAATCTTTTTCAAAAATGGTCCCACAAAAAGCTGAAGGGTTGAGGTTTCAAAGGCAGAGACGACTGTCCTTTAGGGTCTTAGCCCTCCATAAAGGGGCATGTCTGGGAAATCAAGTGGGGCTGATGTCTTGACCTGAGATTCAAGGTATTCTGAACCTGCTCTTAACATGCCTTTCTCCCACAATACGTCTCTCTCGTTCCCTTAAACATTTTAAGCCAACCACAACCCCTTCCACGTTACGCAATTCACTTTCCTTTGCAAATTTAATGGACTCTGCAAGGTAAGAACACACTGCTAACATAGGCAGTACAGTAACAGCAAAGAGATTCTGCATAACAAGTTTCCATCATCAGCTTCCATGTCATTCACAAGCACAGACTCTACACCAACTGCTGATCTATTTGCATCTGGAAAAGTCTACTACCAATATAGGTGAGGTCTTTCATGCTAGTGACACCAGATACCTGCTAAGCACACGTTCATTTTTTGCGGGGAGAGCAGGAAACAAACCTTTATCTGAAATGTTCTTCCAATTTGGACTGGGGTGCCCCTGAGCTTTGCTTTCCTCCCCACAAGGTAAACAACACTTGGGGAGTGGGGAAAAGCAGCCAGAAGCCAGGAGGGAAAATACACATTCATTCAAATGTCGTTTAGTCTTCAGTGGTACCAGGCATACAATGTCCTTGTTTTTGTGATGCCCAACACCGGCTCGTTTCCATATTCTTCATTTATGTATGATCTAATCTATTTTTAATATTGACTTCCCCCCAACTCATCCCACGTGCACTTGTTACAGTTCAAAGTATCTATTCCAAAACGGGTAAATAATAATAATATTCTGCAAAAAACATCACCAGAAAAATAAAAATAGCATGCAATACAGAAACCTTCACTTCCAACGCTTACACAAAATAAATACATGAAATCACTAAGAACTCAAATTCTATAACAGAAAGCTAACTCATATGTACCGAGATAGATTAAAGGAGGATAGGTCTAACAATAGCTAATTAGACATGCTAGTTAAATGGAACCCCTTTCTTTGGGAGCAGTCTACACTTAAATGCCAGTTGATTTGGGGGTGGGGGTGGCAAAAGCATGGGGAGAGTGGGCTTACTAGAAAAAGTGTGATTGGCCACTGTGGAAAACAGGGTGGTGAATGAGAGGTTTTATTTATTTATAATAAAATAAAAATGTGTATCCCACTCTTCCTCCCAAAGGAGCCCAGGACAACAAACACATCAGTGATAAAACAATGCAATTCTTGGCCTGATCTAGCCGAGCTCTTATGTATATCACGTAAATAGTACAGATGGTTTATACTGCCTACAATTTAGGCTTCACGCACCCATATTTTGCCTTTCTCCCTCTCTTTTTCTCTCCAGTCCTCTTCCACTGCATTTGAACTGGTGTCATTGTTATATAAATGTTTAATAAGAATTTGTTTACAAGTTGAAATTAATGACCCAGAATGCCCAGTGGAAGGAACAGATTCATCAGTGATGCCAATTTGGAAATAAATTCTACTGCCATTCGCAGATCCCACTAACTAGCTTTGAAAGAATACAATGAAGCCGTATCTGTGGAATGTGGAGTGTGGGCAGAGGATGTCATGTGAAAGGTTGGTGCCCAGGAGAGTTTATGGAATGGATGAAATAACAGGGAGGATTCTCCAGTGATTGGCACAGAAACAAGGAACTGTGTGAAATGATAGGATATGTGGAATGCCAATTGTTTTGTGAAAGAAAAATGTTATTGAGAGGAGGAATAAGAAACCATGGGAAGCATGGGAAGCACAATTATTTCACCCATAGCTAACACCCTACGTTTAACTCAATATCGCTTCCTGTTACTGTCCTCACCCATATATGTATAATATAGCCCTCCCACCCCGGCTGAGCTTCGTCCAACCTGACATGTGCTTCTACCTTACCATCACACATCCAACTCTCACTCCCCAAGCAACAGCATACATACATTTTTGACCATGCATATCCTCTAAAACTTGCTGATGAGTATGCAACACGTACCTCTCAGTTTTGCTACTGATTTTTTTAGTATGTTTTAGCTTTACTCTGATAGTCATATCTGGGCTTTACTGTGATGGTGGCTGAAATGTGTATATTGTCCTTCATCTGAATATCCCAGGGTGGTTCACAACATTTATACATTCTTAAACATTTATACTGTGCTTTTCGTTATACAATAAATTCAAAGTGACTTACATACAAATTTAAGACAAAGCTCCAAAGCCCAACACCTAAGAAACAAAACTGCACAAATCGTAAGTGATAAAACCGTGTTTGGGAGGGAGCGTTCATATAACTAGTTTTAATTCATGGTTTGTTTTAGTATTACTATAAAGCACTTTAAGAGATCGCCTGGACCCCACCCGAGAATCAACATCTCTGTGTGTGTGTTTCAAATATACTCTCCACGCCTACCTGTCTTGCATTCTTTAACCTGGTGTGCCAGCCAGGTGAGTGGGGCAGGGGGCGTAATGCCCCCTGCATGACACAGAAATCACGTCCCGCCCACAACACCTCCTCTCTTGGATGAGGAGAGGCCTTCTCCAAGAACAGCCCCACACTGTCTGGTTGTGTACCATAATACACTTCCTAAAATGTCTGGTTGACGCCTACCTTCTCTCCCCCAACCTCTATTTATCAGCTTTGTGATGTCATAACTAACCATTTCCATGCTTTTTGGGGTCTTAACTCCTCTCATCAATCCCAGTTTTTCCAATAATTCCAATTTCCTATAAGCAGCACCAACTTCCACAGGTCCTTTTTTCAATCCATTGTGTACCGATTCCAAAATCTGGTTTTCCTTTACACCTGAGAACACACTCTTAAGAATTATCTAGCTGCAAACGTCCTGCTCTCACACAAATAATTAAAACATGCAATCTTACCTTGATACTGTAGCAGGTATGCAGAACAGATACATTAAAAAAGCTGCAACTGTCTTGTTTTGGTAATCAAGCTTTTTTTCCTAGTCTCCCACCCTAAACCCAATGTGCCTTTTCTTGATTCTCTCTTTTTAGTTTCCTTGTCCCATGTTTGCTATTATTTTCAACAGAAGCACCAAGAAGGGTGAGTTTAGTGGAGGGGAAAACCAAACCTTTCTATCACTCTTTCTTCAAGCTCTTCATAGGAATGGGTGTACTCCTCACCTAACCATATTTAGGAGTGATTTGGTCATAGCTTAGTGGTACAACATCTGCTTTACATGCAGAAAGTCCCAATTTCAATCAATGGCATCTCAAGATAGGGCTAGGAGAGACCCCCATCTGAAATCCTAGCAAGCCACTGCTGACAATTTATGGACCAATAGTTTAACTCAGATAAGTCAGCTTCTTATGCACCTAAATCAGCTCAGTTTGATAAGGAAAATTGTATTGACTAGTTATGGTTTTAACAGAGAATGTAAGATGTTTCGAAAGCACATCGAAGTGCAAGTAGATAAATAGGTACCGCTCCAGTGGGAAGGTAAACAGCGTTTCCGTGCACTGCTCTGGTTCGCTAGAAGCAGCTTAGTCATGCTGGCCACATGACCTGGAAGCTGTACGCTGGCTCATCTCGGCCAATAAAGCGAGATGAGCGCCGCAACCCCAGAGTCGGTCATGACTGAACCTAATGGTCAGGGGTCCCTTTACCTTTTTAAGATGTTTCAGCTATAGATTTGCCTCTGCAGATCATTATATCCTAATCAAGGATGGAGCCTGCTTCTCGATTGTTGGGAGAAGGGAAAATTTTTATCTGCCACCCCAATATTTTACCTGAGTTTCTCTCTTCATTTTCTATCATACAAATTAACGCCTGCCATTCACTTCAACAGGGAAAAGTAAAACAGTCTGCACTTGAGTACATCACATTGGTGGGGGCACAACCTGTTCATTAACTATTAAGTGCCCAAACCAGGTTTTCACAGCTGGAGCAATGTTCCTCCTTCCTTTTGTGAAGGCAGAATGCAGGAGATAGTAATATGTTTCCAAAAACCTATTTCAGTCTTGGAGGGATCAATCCTGTAAATCTTGACTGGTCTGGAGGAACATGGCCCAGCCCAGAACAGCTCTTGCCCTTTCCCCAGGAAGGTGTAGGGACACAAAATCTACTCTTCTGCTTGGTCTTGATGCCTATTGCAAAGAGTTATGTGCTGATAGGGTATGGACCAAGAGGGCTGGTCTTGACAGCTCTACTGCTTGGGAATAGGCACAGAGAATGAAGGAAGCTGCATAAAGGACCAGTATTCTTGATGTTCTGCATTGTTCTCACATTCCCAGCTATACATGACGGGCCTTTCCTGTGGACCCACAACATTCACTGCAAGAAGGATTATTTCCAGTCCAGCTTCAGTTGAGCCCTGTAGATGAACAGCTGATGAACTTCAATCAAAACCAGGTTATGACTTGGGTAGTTCAGGCCACTTTATAATGAAGCACAGAACATTTCAAAAGATATTTGTTCTGAAAATTTGCAACTGAGGAAAAGCTAACATTTCAGAAAGAAGAAATAGGAGAGATTTATGTCATCACAGTATTTCATCTTATGCCTATGGTAAGCTCTAAAACTAAATTAAGCTGCCCTTCAAAGGCCATAGACAGCAGTCCATTTCAATCCATTAGTTTGGCTAAATGCCTTCATACATTCATGAAGAGAGTCATTATCATCAATCTTCCAGTTATACCGACCAGTTGACTAATTGTTTATGCATGTACCCAGGAAATACTGGGTGTTTTCTCATTGCTAACACAGTTCCAGAGAGAGCTCAGTAAACAGCTAGTCCAGTCTGAAATGTACAAAGATGATGATTTAAATACTCTGCTAAGCAAAAAGTGCTAAATTGCAGCTTTATTTACTTCCCTAGGTCAGGGGTAAAGAATAATTTTGGGCTTCTTGAAATCTCATAATACACCTTTTTGAGATGTAGTTTTTGGCAGATCTAAAAATAGGTTGGGTAAGGATTATAAATTTGTTAGGAAGAAATTCAAGAACCTTAAAACAGTCTTTTATATAGACGGTATTACAATGTGCTAATTTAACTACACAATTTTGTGCATTTGAAGTTACAATGTGCTAATTTAACTACACAATTTTGTGCATTTGAAGTTATTCCTATTACTTTTTTAACAGGGCAAAGGAGGATTGTACTAGAAGTACTTTTATTTTTTACATAGAAACACAGTTTACACACTTATTTACTTACATACACACACACACTTTCTTACTTTTCTAAAGTAGATTCCCTATAGCTAGTAGAGATTGGGGGTGCACCTTAGTTGGGCATTTAACATTTGTGGGCAGGAAAATATGGTATCATTTAGTCATTTAGTTACTTACATATTCCTATAGAAACCCTGCTGGCACTAAAGAGTTTGGATGATAAACAGCTAATTCATTAACTACAGTATTTGCTGGAAAATATGCATTAAATAATGCAGTACAGAAATTGTGGTTCTTCTAAGTCCCTGTCTGGAGAGGGAAAGGGGGGAGAGAGAGAGAGACATGCAGAGGCAAGCAATGTCTATGCTGCTTCTAATTATTCCAATTATCACGGCACACTATGAAAACTTGATTAATAACACTGAAGATATTGTTGTGGCAATTAGCCATATGGTTGTGGGACTTTATTCTGTCACGATTTAGCCATTAGCATCTACTTATGTTTGTCAGAACAGTGCATCCGTGACAAGTTGAAGTTCCGCTCACCTTGCTGATTCCCTTGTGAGCAACACTAGAGAACTGTTTATTCCTGGGAGCCCTTTACCAGAGTAAATTTTTCATGTGGCATCAGGTCTGACTGGGGACAAATGTCAAGTAGCTTATGCGACGACCCATCAAGCCTGGCTCTTTCTGCAAAGGTACTTACTAAATTGCTTGTCAAGGCAGACTTCTTTCAAAAAATGATTTGACCAGGAAAATTAGTGTCAAGTGACTTGTACTGAATGTTTTGAATGGTTAGTAATTCAAACAATATGCACTTTTCATTATTTAGACGTAATGAAATGTTCCATTGTGATTTTATACAACTATGTAGCATGCATTACAGTACACGTGAAATGCATACCTACAAGCCCTGGGACTGAGGGCCAAGGCCACCATCACTTCTGACCAGCACAAGTTTGCACACGTGTTTCTTTTCAATGCAAGTCAGCATCTATCAATGTTTGCATGTATATTCTCTCTCTCTCTCTCTCTCTCTCTCTCTCTCTCTCTCTCTCTCTCTGTGTGTGTGTGAGAGAGAGAGAGAGAGAGAGAGAAAGATGAATCCATGTGGATAGCTGACCTTCAGGAAGTTTAGGTGAGTCAAGCAAATATTCTGCTGACCTATATGAATCCACTGGTGCAATAACACCGGAAGCATTATGTGAGTAGGCTATGGAAATGGTCAGGAAGAAAAGACACTTAAGTTATTAAGGGAGAGAAGGAGTTAGGAATGCCAGGATTTAAACTGTAGAAATTTCAAATAACCTTTAAGTTCTAGCATCTAAGAGAAGAATGACCTGCCTATTTGTTGGTTAGGGTATGTATTAGGAGTTAGCCTCAACTACCCTGTTTGCTTGACTGAAATTTTATATTCTGTATGGTCTTATTAACAAACCGACTTATTTGGTTGAAATAATCTGGTGTGTCCTGATGGATAGTTCCTGAACTGCTGCATTTAACCACACCTGGTTGCCCTGGGGATTTTAGCCAGGTATACATCAACCCTGGGGAACTGGTTGGGAAATGGCAGAGGGGTGACTTAAGATTCCACTTAAGTTTCTTCCCCAACCAGATACTACTATGAGTCAGAGAATCATAGAATTGTAGAGTTGGAAGGGACCCTAGGGATCATCTAGTCCGACCCATTCAATGCAGGAATATGAAGCTGTCCCATATGGGGACTCCCTGGTGCATAAATGACTCTTCTGAGGATCCCAGAGATGTCACAGACTTTGAAAGCAGTGGTAGTGGTTCCACCTGAGGTTGCCTGTCCCACCCCAAAATGCTGTTACAGAACAACTTAGAAACATTTTGACCGGAGAGGAGGTAAGAGAAGACAGAACAGCTGATGACTTCCACGGAAATTGTCAGGAACAGTAACACTTACAGCATGGTCAGAATTCAGCAAGAAGTACATGACAGAATTTATCGTCCCTGATCTCTTCCCGCTCCCAGCTTGCCTCTGTGCTGTTACTAATTGTTATTCCGTTGGATGCTCTGCTCTATGCAACAGGCATTTCTGTTGCAGGATAGGCCATTTTACACCTTGCAAAAAACGATGCATGAAGTGAAACTAATTAAAAAAATTATTTCCATTTTTGCAGGAGTTTCTGCACAGGCATAACTGTGAGAGCTACTACAGTGTCTGCCCATTACAGCACTGAACAAACTCCCATGCAAGTATTTGCAGAACAGCACTAGCATCTATTTTTCCCACTCACAATTATTTTGATCTAATCAATTGTTTTCAGTTAATAACTTTTTTATTTTTACATTAACCCAGCATTTTAGAATTGGAAGAAAATAAAAGGGGAAATATATGCCTTACAAATTTAATTGCTCAGATATTTTAGAGCTTGGGTCAACTTCAGATAAGCTCTGGGGAAAATTCAACTAACAAGGAAAAACATTTGTAACTTTCAAGGAGTCATGGAAAACATACTTCCTGATGTCTGAGACTCTGGTGCATATGATTTTGACAGCGTACACTGCTGTACCTGCTCATTATGTCGTCCTGTTACTACTGCCAGATATTTTTTGTCAAACAGGAGGAAGTTGGAGGTCTTCAGATCCCATTACACTACTAGAGGTATTATGTTGATTTGTAAAGCCTTATACAGCTCAGGAGCTCAATACCTTAAGGATCGCCTCTCCCCATATGAACCGACCCAAATCCTGTGATTGTCATTTGAGGCCCTTCTCTATGTCCCCCATCCCAGAGAACATGGGTAGGTAAACAAAGGCCCGGGGGCTGGATCCGGCCCAATCGCCTTCTAAATCCGGCCCATGGACGGTCCGGGAATCAGCATGTTTTTTACATGAATAGAATGTGTTCTTTCATTTAAAATGCATCTCTGGGTTATTTGTGGGGCCTTCCTGGTGTTTTTACATGAGTAGACTGTGTGCTTTTTTAAAAAAATGCATCTCTGGGGCATAGGAATTCATTTTTTTCCCCCCTTCCAAAATATAGTCTGCCCCCCCCCCAAGGTCTGAGGGAGAGTGGACCAGCCCCCTGCTGAAAATGTTTGCTGACCCCTGCCAGAGAGGTTCAGAGGGTGGCAACCAGAGAACAGGCCTTTTCTGTGGTGGCTCCCCAATTGTGGAATGCTCTCCCCAGAGAGGCTCACCTGGCACCATCACTGCATTTCTTTAGGCACCAGGCAAAAACATTCCTCTTAATCCAGGCCTATGGCTATTAAATAATCTGGCCTGTGACAGTGTGTGTGGGAGGAAAGGAGATGACTGTTATTATGAAGGTTATTTTACCAAGTTGTCTGCCAGTATGTTTTTTATTATGTTTTTATCATTTATATCAATTGAACATTTTGGAAGTCGAATGGGCTTCCGGAACAGATTCCATTCGACTTCCAAGGTATGACTGAATAGGCTGCTGTGCTTTAGCACACGCTTGGTGGTTTCAGTAAACAGGAGATGCCAGATAGATTCTCATGTATGTCAACACTTGACCTGAATTCTCAGATTTTCAAGCAAAATGAGCGATGGAAGAGCCTCCAGGAATATATCTAATGTTCCTGACCTGAGACTCTGTCTTGATTCCCTCCTGTACTTCAGCAGAATGCTGAGTATGCCTCCAGAGAGATGTTCCTATTTTTATATCTGTTTGCAGAATGTTCCTGGTTGTTTAGCCACGGTTAGACAAATTTGGGATTAAGACACATGCTCCCTCCCTTCTTTTATGAAGCTAAAATCCCTTCCACCCATCTTGGTTGAGCACCAAGTTTTGCTAGTCTTAGCTATAGCTAACTATGTTGCTGTTTCAACCCTTAACATTGAAGCAGGTTCCTAGGATAAGGGTAAACTATATGCCAGAAGAAAGGTGTGGGTAAGAGTATACACAACCCCATAGCTCACTTCTGGTTCCCTACAACAAATCCTTTTGCATGCTCGTGGCCAGAGAACAACATGCTTACCACTTTTGAGCACTTCTCTAGGTTTTCTGGAAGGTAACCCATTTTATTCATATTTCTAGTATCTAGATACCCATTCTAGTCAACTAGATGCTAATTGTGGAGGGCACCTTGGGTGGTGGTGGTGGGGATAATTTGTGCTCCAGAGAGGAAGCCCAATTGTGAATTTAGGCTGTTGTGATAGGGTTAGAGCCCTACCAGTGTGTAACAGTGTACAAAGAGCAGTGTGTGATCTCAGAAGCACCCATGACAGTCTGGAAGAATGTATGAGACTTGGATGAAGCCTGCATTCCTAGAATGGCTGTCTTCACAGCATATGAGGCAGCCACTAGGACAGGCATAGGTGAACTCGGCCCTCCAGATGTTTTGGGACTACAACTCCCATCATCCCTGACCACTGGTCCTGTTAACTAGGGATGATGGGAGTTGTAGTCCCAAAACATCTGGAGGGCCAAGTTTGCCTGCACTAGGACATCATGACTGCTGCCTCCAAGGACTTGAGACTGAATCATAGTAGTATGATTCACCTTTGACGGGCAGGAAGCACCTTCCTTTTGGTAAAGACAAGACTTCTTTGGGAAAGCCATAAAACTAGGCTTGAACAATAAGTCTCCCTTACCCTGCATTGATGTAATTAGTATTAAATGCTGCAGGATCTTTTCTTAGCTTAGCTCTGATAAGGAAAAACATTCTCAGTTCTGGATTCTTTTAGGGAGATTGAATTTTCCTGCTGTGGAAAATGCAACACTTAAGACATTAGCTTCCCCAGTGCTTCCTGGGGCAAAAACTGAAACTGGTTTAGAGCCTTGAACTCTCCTTCCACAGAACTGCAGAAAGGAAAGGCTTTTGCCTGCACCTTCTAGAGCCCTTGAGACTTGTTCTCGCATTTCTTCTTTGCGGCTGACTTTTGAGGAAGAGAACTGTTTCCTCTCCTTCCTATTTGGCTTATGATTTTCATGTCGACAAGACTAAAGAGGCCAGAAAGAAATAGCAAGCTGAGAAATGTTCCATAATGAAAATAATTACTTTGTCCTTTCCAGAAATTTCTTAATGCCTTCAGCTGCAGAATGCTGATCCCTGGCATTTCCCGGGTTCTCTTGTGAGGTTCATTGTGACTTTATGAGTTAATCACGTCAGGAATAGTCATTTTAGCTCTCATGCCTTTAGGAGTAATTACACATTTAAATGATTAAACAAATCAGGAAAAAATATCTACCGCCTAACGAAAGCAGTTAACGCTAAAATCCTTTTTTATATATTAGTATCACAAGTCGTTTGTAAATAACATGTTCATTTTAGAGATGTAAAGAGTTCTGTCATGCCCTATGAAATAAATTATATTTTATTGGTGCCCGGGTGTTTCATAATTTCTATTTATTTGCTGCAAGAGTGGAGAATTAAGATAGAGTAGTTTATTTCACCAAAAGACTGACAAATGGCTCATTAGATACTTATGGAGCTGAAGCTAATTGTATGATTTTTGGGGGGTATTAATTGTCACTGCCTGCTTAACTAACTAATGCTGGTCACAATTATACTGCCCTTACCCTGCACTCTCATTCAGGTTAAAACACTTTGCATGCTAAAAGAAAAGGGACAATATTTTTTGCTAATGTAAACCAAAACATCACTATTTGGATTGGAAGAGCATGTAGGAGGAGTAACAGAGGATTAATGGTTCCCATTGGAGACACCAATGACAGTCATATCCAAATTGCAGTCACCTCACATCAAATAACAGCTTGAATCACAAATATTCCAAGATTCTACTTTCCCCCCACCCCCAGCTACAAATTAAATATAATTTACATTACTTAGGTTTTTTTTTATTTCATCGGAGACATAAGGTCAGAATTGATTGAATATGTACTACCTGCATATAATGATTTCCAGTTTTTTACAATCATGTGCTAATGCTCTACAGTAATGGCCTATGGATGAAGAGACAGATGTACTACCAGTCATTCGCTACACATTTGCATTAACAAATCATCATTTAATTGAAGCCCATCCAACAAGTTTATGCTACTTAAATAAAGTTCCTTTCAATAAAAGATGCCACAATGACACATGGTTGCTAGCTGCAATGAAAGTTTGGTGGGAGGGTGATTTATTTTCAGTTCATAGATTTAGGTGTATATCGAAGATACATTTATTAATTTGTATTTTGCCGAGAGATAAACCACCTGACAACTAACACAGTGTTCCAAGCTAGTTCCAGTCTGAAATGAGATCATTTACTCTTTGAAATAATTATTTTGTAACACTACAATTTCATGCCTTGCAGGTTTTATCTCCCACACAAATATATAATAGACCACGAATTGTGTGTTAATATTTTTAGGCAAGCTCTAATAATGAGTCTCATATCCTGCTGTTACCAACGTGGACTAATTCTTTTTTTCCTTTAGATGTCTCGTTGCAGACTACAAACTTTGGCACTACAGTTAGAAATCAAGTTGCTTTTCTATAATTTTGATATTATTGTTCTTTTTTTAAAAAAAATCAGTCTGGGGAACTATTCTGGTAATTTGCATGACTACAAATTTCAGATGCAGAAGAATACTTTGAATTCTATAATGTATCACAAAAGAGTAAAATTTGAAGGCTGAATGAACGCAACACATTAGTGCAACTAATGATGCAATCCTAGGCACATTTATTTGGGAATAACCCTCATTGTATCCAGTGGGACTTACTTCTGAGTCAACAAGTTTAGGATTGCAAGGTGAAGTGTTCATCTTGTAAAGATGGGCTTACAGTAGTCTAAATGTACCTTTTTTGTTAGCTGCTTTATGCATCCAAAAGTGAGATAAATTTTTGATGATCTCTCTGTCAAATACAACATAGTCACCTGTTTTTACCTGTTCCTGTTTTTATAATGCTGTTTTACTGTTTTTATGGTAAGACATTGCAGATTTTATGTTACTTTTGTATAATGCTTCATTTTTTATATTAAGAAATTTAGAAAAGCTCTATAAATAAATCACAAAAGGAGCTGTATTTTAAATTAATATTTGATTCCATCTACACAAAGTAAAGATGAACAAAGGATGCTGGCTGAAATCTTGTATTGCTGACTAATCTCAGTGACTTCAATGATATCTGATTAGTCCACATACAAGACTGCAGTGTCACAGTCTATAGAAAGCATATTAATATGAGTTTGATATATTGTTGAAACTATTACTACTGAAATCGTATGCTACTGCTATGTCCTTTTAAACATAAAAACAATGAATATGCTGCTATTTAAGTCATGTGAAAAGAACAATGAAATGTTTAAAATAGAGACTATTCTGAAGAACAACATTGCAAAATTAGCATGAAGCAAATGAGGGTGTTTAAAGGCCCCTTGTATGTAAAATGTATTTTGACCTTCCTTTGAACTATTTTAGAATTCTCAAGTGTGAGTTTTTTACTTGTTGATTCAAGGTAAAATGCCATCGTTCAGTGGAATTAAGCTGGTGTATTTTGCAATTCCAAAATTCACAATACAAATGCTCATTTTGATGTTTAAATGATAGTAAAACAAGATCCCCACACTCATTTTTTAAAAAACAGCACAGAAATCTAACACAATACCAAATAAACACACATACAAAATATCCTACTGTGTCTTGTCTGTATGTTCTCAATGATCTTTTTATATGCTAACTCTGAATAGTAATTACAGATCTTGTAAGTTGGCTTCTGTTTTTCAGAACTATGAGTTGCACATAAAACATGCATTTTCATCACAACAATTACCATTAATCAAAACACTGAGAGCTAATACCACTCAAGTCCAACCTACCGCTGTGCCTAGCAATATATCAAACTGTCTGTTGTCAAACACTCTATACAAACTTAAACAGCCTATCACTGCAAATAACAAAAAAATATGCTTGCTAAGTATTTTTTTTTTAGTCAAACTGCAATCTTGGTAGTCCATTCTTCAACTGGATTCAGTATTAAGTATATCATCCTAGACAATGAGACATTTTCTGGTTTGTGACAGCATTCACACAGTGGAAATTCCCACACATTTACTAGATTCAACACAAATATTGATAATCTTTATACATTTATTGGTTTGATTATACAGTATCAGTTCATAAATTATTTCCACCACTGAATACATGGAGTAGCTATATAGTTCTGTTATCAGAAATGCCTCTTTTATTACTAATAATGTCTGTCATCAAGGTATGTAAAAGCCTGTTTAAATTAATCCTGGGATACTACTACGCTCTCATTAGGGAATGGATATTATCAGAAATATGCATATATGCAAACAGAAATAAATTCAAAGATAAAAATACTTTACCCACATAAGATCTGCACTAAATCTAAGAATTCATTTGATGTAGCACATAGGGTGAAACTGATACTTCCAAAAGTTTGCTTAGATACCTTGCTAATCCCAACTAGCAAAATTATCCCGTTCTCCTCATACAGAAACACAACTTCTTATTTCTAACACTGGGAAAGTACTCTGCGCTAGACTTAATCAGTCCGTTTTGCAACCAGCACTCTATAAGAAAACTCGTGAAGGAAGGATGAGGTACAAGTTAGGCTAGGCACAGTGGAATTTAACAAACAGATCAGGCCTTTATTACCAGCAAGCACCATTATGGATTTGTGAGCTTTGTAAGCCAAGCTCCCCCAAGTATAATTAAAATTTTATTTATGTGTTTGTGACTGTTAACTTCATGTTGCCTCTGCTTGTCCCCCCGCTACCCACACACCCCAATGTGAAATGGCATGCAGAGTTTACAGCTGCAGAGTGCACAATGTGAAATTTATATCTAGACTAAAATATAAGAAAATGTTGGAAAAAATAATGAAGAAAACGTTGCCTATATTTTCAGTCAGCCTGTGCACACAACTAAGACAAGCTGTAAGATTGAAAAAGAGGTATATCGTAGTCAAAAAGGCAAAACATATTAAAATGGCATATTTTTCACTAGCAAGAATACTATTTATTACATGCTTATAATGTGAACCAGAAAAAGATTCAGTAGCTGAGATAGATGTAGCTTTTCTATATATACTTTGTGCTTCTTTTGAAATCTATTATTAATACAAATGTAGCAGGAAATGGTTTGCACCTTCAAACAAAGCTGTGTTAAAAAAAAATCCATTTCTGTAAAAAAACAAGCATCTATACATAACTTCCACCATTTTTATTGTTCGCATTAACCCTTCCTGCGCTCAGTGAGGTAACCTTAATATACCCAACACTTTTTCATAAAACCTTAATCTAAGTAACCGTAGGGGGATCTCCTCTCCCCTTGAAAAACTGCAAATAAAGATGTCAGCTATTGAGTATATTTGTGGCGTCTCCAGCAGCTGCTGTTAAATACCAGCTGGTCTAGCTGATTAAAATTACCTCCGAGTTGGTATTATAAAGATGCCTGGGCAGCATTGCTGTATTAATGGATTATTGAGTGAGCGATGAAAACCTTGGCCAGCTGATGCGTTTTATTACAGATAGGCTTTATGATGTGTAATCACTGCAATTTTTACAACTGGAGAAAATAGGAGGGGGGGCAATGAAAAAAACTCACAGAAACCAGTTTGACTGAGTATTTTTGCTATTCTGCTACCTAGCCGTCGGATCATTATTTCCTCTTTGAAAACTAAATCTGTATATTTGTGAAATTAGCACACATGAATGAATTCAGGGAATAGGAATCCCGTATATCATTCCTGATGTACATGAAAAAGACCGAGACTAACTTAACTGTGCGTGGATTTCAATCTTGCATTACCAGAGTCCAACTGGCTGCTTTTCAGTCACGTGATAACTGAATTTCCTTGTATTATTCACGAGGTGGGATACACACAAATACACGCCTTATTCAACAAAGTGGGCTGTATTTTTAGAGCCAATATATATATAGCTTCTTCTCTCTCTGTCCTTCCCATAATTATCCCATGGTTTGTTTGTGATGATAATCATGCACTAGGAAAAAGAAAACCTGTTGACCTTTGCAGTGTATGAACATGAGTGTTAAATGGTGTAGTAAAATGTAGTTTACCCTGGGCACAGTGTGTTAGCCAAGAGCCCGTGAGAAAAATCAGTCTTACAAATGTCAGCTTGCTCTGAATAGCTACAAGAGACATACATAGCTCTTGATCCAAAAGAGTTGCTGATGTACATGGAAGGGAACCATGCATGTAGACAGGGATTTCTTGACTGGTTTTGCCAATTTGGAACGTTTGAGGAAACTGATCTTTGCACATTCCTACACAAAATGACCTGATCTACACCTGTCAAATGAATGCAAGTTTTGGAACACAGCCATTTGCAGGATTTCACACTTTCCCAACTGTTGCCACATAATTGTCAGCAGTTTGAAATGTACCAAAATGCACATATTTTGAGAGAAAACATACATTAAAATATTTAAAAATTAGGTATTAACAGTCTCTCTCTCTATATATATATGAGATTTTCTGCTAAAAATTGCAGATTAATATGAAAACAGAACAGAATAAAAACACACAGAAGTAACATGGACTTGAAACAGGAATTTGGCCACTCTTGCTGCCAATAATGCAAGTTACTTAAAAATATAATCAGTGGTAATTCTACAGACATTTTATTTCCCTAAAAAAGAAAAGCAGCAGAATTGAATGTACAAGAATACACTGTATATAGAACGAACAGAGACTTTTTGGCATTTGAGTAATCTGTTCTGATACCTACCTATAATTAAGCCTACTAGTTTAAATAATAATTTCTAGCAGTATAGCCTTTACAGATAGTGAAACAGAAATAAAAGCAAATAGGGTGGGAACACAGTATTTTCAATGGTAAACCATTTTGTACATGGTGCAACTCAGCTGCACCTTTTGCTCACTGTGCAACAGAACAAGGTTCTGGAAACTACCTGTAAAGTACTTAGTGCTTTTTTAAATAAACGAAAAGCTTTAGTTGTGAATACAAATGTGGGTTTGTATTATACAGGGGGCCTGAAATGTTTAGGTAACCTCTGCTTAAAGGATTGGCATTTATGCTTACTATGCAGTTGTGCAATTAATTATTCCAAAATAGTATTTGCTAAATGGGCCTTTATGAAAAGTCAACATGCTTTGTATTTCTCTGCTAGGAAGCTTGCTCACACATTAGAGGAAAGCCATGTCGCAGGTGCTAGTTGACATTAATTTCATATTCTTTGACACGGGCAACTCGTATCATCTTATGAATGACAAACTGTCAATGGGTGGGGAGGATTGCTCATTATAGTGCAGTCTTAACTACCTTTTTACAGGCTATGAAGAAACACACCTGCCAGTTTGCCTTAGTGTCTTCCTGGGGCATGAGAATAGTGTTTTTACAGCAGCAGTTAGTGCATTATAACTAAGTGAAATAATCTTGACGTGTCGTAGATTTTCTAGCTAATGTAAATATGAACTGATAATGCCACATACCCGAAAAGCTACCACCCACATTTGGTACACCAAAACATCTAGAAAGATCTTCCTTGGCTTCGAGGCTCGGACACCAGCTTAAGCTTCAGGACCAGTACATCGCAGACTACTTTATAGATTGCTCATGTGTGCTGCACATATCCAGCAGTGCTCCTAGGTTGCTGCACATTCAGCCTCTGGGCTCTTTCAGCAAGTCTCCATGCCTAGCATACTTCTTTGTAGCATTCCGCTCTACTTCATGTTCCCTCAAAGCCTCTGGTGGAACAGTTTCCATAAATCCTTCTATACACAACTTCCGGTCTTCTTAGCCCTGACTGTTTGGTTCCCATATAGCTCAGTTGGTAGAGCATCTCAAGGTTGTAGGTGTTGGACTAAAGGACCCTCATAATCCCTTCCAACTCTGCAATTCTATGATATCCATTTGAAAGCTCTACTCTGTTTTTTACGTTGATGTTTCATTCATTTTCTTGCAGTGAGAGCTTCATGCTGAGCTTGCATATTAGCAGTGTTCATGGCTTTGAACACTAGCAGAAACCAAGTTGGGTCTGATGGTCCCCTGTAACAGATCTAATGTGTTTACACATATTATACACACGTTGTATAAAGCATACCATGCTATCACTGAGAAGAAAAGGGCAGAGATTTGAACCATTACATTCAGAGACGACAAAGAATCTAAAAGCCCGTGTTAGCATCAAAAGGACTGGCAATGTCATAAATACCTATGCTATATTTTATAGTGCATTAAATGCATGGTTTTAAAACAACATTCAGTAACAATTTACAATTAAAACGTATTGGAAAACTGGGAATACTGCCATTTGTTTTTGTTTCTTCTGATGTGGATAGCCCCCGTTCCTCAAACTGTATGGCTGTTACCTAGGAAACTGCCTGGACACAATATAATTGGATGGATTTTCAAAGTGATTGTCAGAATTGTGGGCAGAGTTTCAGGTGGAAGATCCATGGTGCTATCATGGCCTAAGTTCAAATTTGTAAAAAATTACAATATCAAAAACACTTTCTAAGCAGCTCAGATGAGAGATTCTGCAATCATCATCTGAAAAAATACCAAGCAGGCAGAAATGTGTATTTATGTACTGTAGTAGAAGGTTACTAAAAGATCCAATAAGAAAAAAAAACAAAACACTGCCTTGCAGATGTGTATAAAATGAACCATTTGCGGTTAAAAGGAAGTGCCAAATTAATTGCATGCAACCCATTTGTTACTTCACCATTTCATTTGCCTTGATACCAAAATATTTAATTTTGTATTATTTTCTCTCTCAAGTTGCTTTCCATTTTTCATACTTTTTTTTTGAAATGGCGGTGTTTGCATATTTAGAGCCACAACAAGATCATATAATTTCATTTATATTTCTATAGGGCATAATCTAGAAATTATATAGGATCTCATCTCTTGTAGCAATGTGTAAACAAAGCAAGAGCCAGCTAAAAGGAAAGGAAGAACAAGAAGAATCTGTCATGAACCTGCATCTAAAAAGGTATAATTTGGCTATGTCAAAGTGTTTTCTGATCAATATATCTCCTCTTCAATAACACGGCTTACTTTTATTTTTAGAACCTGAAGTAAAAAACGAAACGAAACAAGAACAATCAAATCAGATTTCAAGGCTACCATAAGTTTGCCAGCAAATATATGTGCCTATAAGTTACTTTTAAACAAATCAGTAAGTTGTGATTCAATAGTTAACAGGTAGATTTAATATTTCCAAAGAAGAATTTCCCCTCTTCATTGCTTTATTAGCATCCAGCAAGGGGTATCTCTGATTCACTATTTCATGGTCATCCAAAGCTGTGATGTTACTTGGGCCACCAAGGCAACCATTCTCTTCGTGAAAAGAGTAGGGAGAGGAGGCCCATCCGAAGGAGACGGCTTTGTATTGGAAATGGTGGGGTCCTATGGCAAACTGGAGGTATTTGTGGCAGCTTGGGTGGAAAAGAATGAGGAGGTATACATCCTGTAGGTCCATGGAAATAAGTCTTTGATGTGGAGGGATTTCTTGGCTGAATAAAGGGAATTCGTCTTGAATCCTTTTCTGAAGACCACCTGTTAATTGAGTTACTTGAGATCCAGGACCAGAAGTGTTGGTCGTTGTTTGACATGATGAAGAATATAGAGTGGATGTCAAAGCAGAACTCTACTGGAAGTACCTGTTCTATGGCTCCCATGTTGAGAAGGTATCGTATGCAATCCCACGCAATGCAATTTTGTCTGGGGCAAGTGACACTGGTGATGATCCTGTGCCCCTGTGATATAATGTTGAGAAACCAGTGGTCTGCAGCTGTATCTTGCCAGGCATTGATGAATGTCTGGAGCCTACCCACACCTGTCTGATACTCGTGTCATTGTCTCCATTTACTGGTGTACCGGGTGGGTGGGGTTTGGAGGACCCAAACTTGTTTCCCTGTCATCATCTGGGAGAGTGGCGGTGCTTGTTCCAGGATGGCTTAGACTTGTAGTTGTGGTGCCTGCAGTCTAGTGGTAGTTCCAAAAGAACTAATTCGCCTGGTAAGATGTATAACATGTAGAGTAGCACCTGACATCTTGTTAAGTGACCAGGACCTTCATCTACAGAGCTGCTCCAGGGCCTTTTCACCAAACAGTTTCCACCTACAAAGGGTGCTGTGGAGAAATTGATATTGTATGTTTTGTCTGTTTCCCAGTGTTTCAGTCACTGTGACCTGCAAGTTCCCATGCCTGCTGCCATTGAGCACACTGTGAATTGAGTGAAGTCCAAGGTGGCATCTGCCACAAATGCTGCTGACCTGGATATTTTGAGTAGTGTCTTGTAGACACAGTTGGGATCCTGATTCGGGTTTGCAATGTGGTCTTCAAGAGGTCAATGATCTCAGTATCCAGGATTTGATAATTGTTGGTTAGTTGGACCAACTTTTTGTATTGTGTGGGAGTATCTCATCCTGTTTTAGTGATTCTCTTGAACAGGCCTCGTGCTGGTACAAATTTAGAAGAAGGTTGGGTCTCAGGAAACACCACTGCCCCCTTGGAAGGAGAGGGGGTAGGTTCAGATGACTTAGCATTAAGGTCTACTGCTGCTCCTGAGCAGCAGAAGTGTGGCATATTTTGAGCGTCTTGAAATAAGCAATAAGATAGCTGTTTGTCCACCACAGAACTACCATTCCATTCCCTTTCTTCCACATCCTGAAAGGCAAAGAGGTCGGACCCTATGGAGGATATTGCCCAAGAGCCGTCAGGTTCCCCGGTATTGGTAGATTGTAATGTGATCACTGCAGATGGTGACAGCAGTCACAAAATTGAAAGACACCTGCTTCTTGGGAGAAAAACAATGACAAACCTAGACAGCATCTTAAAAAGCAGAGACATCACCTCGCCGACAAAGGTCTGTATAGTTAAAACTATGATTTTCCCAGTAGTGATGTATGGAAGTGAGAGCTGGACCATAAAGAAGGCTGATCGCTGAAGAATTGATGCTTTTGAATTATGGTGCTGGAGGAGACTCTTGAGAGTCCCATGGATTGCAAGAAGGAAGCATGCAGCAAGGATTAGGCAAGGAGGGCAGCGGTGGATCTGCCTACGTCCAATAATATGCAGCCAAGCAGGGCTTGTGTATGTCCTTTGTGAGTTGGAAGCCCACTGGTGTTGTGCCAGGAATGGGTGTGGTAAAGGCCTGGGTCCCTGTTTGAGGAGACAATGGAGAGGAAGTTGAAGTATCTTCAAAGCCCCTAATTTGTCCTCCTCAGAGGGTAGCAGAGTGGGTGGGCTGTAGTTGAGCTGGGTCTACAATGCACAAGTGGTTTTTTCCCCCCATATTTGATGGGCCAACCCTTCAATCACTTGCTGGTTGAGGTTGTTTCGCGGCTGGCCTTGCAATGCCGAAAGAAACATCCTGTTTGACTGAAAACTGGAGTATAGATTTTACTGGCCATCCAGGCTGAACCCACAGGGTATTGGAAGAGATTTCATGCCTGAGTCAGTCACTGCACTCTGTCAGGTAGGTGGAGGGAGAGGTGGCTATGACCTTACCGGTTCTCCAAGCTGGTGAGCTATCCTGGCCTCGTCCTGCTGCTAGGCTGCTTTGTCTTTTTGGTGGCCTTGTGGACTGCTGTGGAGTCAGTGTCACTGGGAGAGGCTGGTCTGAAACATCTTTGTTTGATAAGCGGCTGGAGGGGTGACTGTGTTGGAACGGCCATACGCAACCTTCAAGAGGAAGCGGTGGGTTCTTAGGTCTCAGCTGGGCCTGCTTCAGTGGGTTGTACCTGTCTAGCTCACAATCTAGAATCTACATTTGCCATGTGACCGGGATAACAGAGCCATGAGGATGTGGAGAGGCCACAGCGACAGTCTTCTTCTCTGATTGGGCTGAAATCCCAACACTTTGGGGTTAAGGTGCATGTCCAGGAGCAAATCAGTGAGGCTACAAAGGTGCCACGGAAGAAACCCCCTGAGAATGATTTTGGGGGTCTTTTTTTCTTGTTTGAGGAGGAGAAAAGGAATTAGGAAAGGATGTGATTAAAACAGAAAAGGGTGGGTGGTATTCTGTCTCTTTAGAGAAGGGAAGACTATATGGAAAGAAGAGTACAAAAACAATGGGTACAGGAGAAAAGTAAAAAATATATAGTTTAAAGGAGAAGCAGAATAAACAATCCTAAAGATGAAGAAAAGTGTGGTAACAAAGGGCGATGTGACTGGATCATTGGAAGGCAAGAGCAAAAACTGAACGGAAGCCGCCTACTTCCCAGGAAGTTCTTCTCCTGCCTTCATCCACCAGGTGGAGCCAAACCCCCTATGATGTCAATGGGAAAACTTTATTAAATGTATAAGGATGAGCCCAGGAAACACTTCTATGAAATGGCTGCATTGGCTTCATGGAGCAATTCTGTACATGTCTATGCAGTAGTAAGCTGCACTGAATTCAGTGGGGCTTACTTACTTGAGTGTAGAATTGACTTAATTTGCCAGAATAGGCTATACATCGAGGATTTCATATAATTCTTCAAGATTTTTTTTCCCAGCTGGCATCTACTCTGCTTTCATAGAAAGCAATATCATTGCAGGTAAAATTCAAAACATTTGAAAATTAAGGGAAAAGATAACTAGTAAATATCAGCCCACAAACAAATATTCATTTCAACTTGTGTTTTTAAAATAGCTTTAGAGCCATCATTTTTGTGTTTAATGCATGGGTTGTACACATAATATAGTAAGAATCTTTACCACTGGGAGCAATAACAGTAATTTTAACAAATTATTCCTTTTCATTACAATATGGTATTTTAACTGTTTGTATTAAGTTTCTCTGCATCTTTCAATCAATCAGTTATACTGATGGGCCTGCCTGTATTTCCATAGTAACGTCTCAAGCTCATGTAAGTAAATATTTTCGTACATACTGTTAAATTATTAGCACATTGTATGCATCAAAGCTGAAAGATAATACAGAGTTAAGTTTTGCAAAGTTTATTTATTGATCTGTAAGAACAATCCCAGTTAAATTACCATAAACCTCAACATCACAACAACTGCTAATCCAGCTAATAGGAATTAAGGGACATAGAAGATACATAATAAGCATCTGGGGGATATAGAATTTATCCCATGAGTGCAGTAAAGGAATCATAATTTAAGAGTGCTGAAGCCCTTGTGCATCATGAAGGTCCTTCCTCACAAGTGACATTAATTGCATAGCCCACAGATGCTTATTATGCATTCTAGATCACTGCAAAGAAAAATATTCATTTAAAATGTAAAGGTTTAATGCTATTTTAAGTATAATGCAACACAGCTGCTTGGTGATGTCACAGGCAAGGCTGAATAACATAATTCTGAAGCACCATTTAGAAGCTCACCACTGGCATAAAAGGTATATAAAAGCACACCTCAGATGTTTAGCAAAGGATGACACACACTTGTTTTTCGCATATGAAAAATGTGACTGCAGGACGTCTCAACAGTGTTTGCAGTAGGCCTCACCAGAACATACTGCAGTTTATATTTATAATGACCCTGTACATGAAGCACACTGAATAGGCAACACGGTTGTGCAGACCTGAAAAACTGGTCTTATGCCTCCCACTGTCACCTGAATGTGTTGTAAGATGTCTTTTTAGAAAAGAACACGTTATTCTTATTAATAAGCTTCTGGGGGCATATTTTAGCAAAACAAATTAAGTTCTCTAACATATTGTTTTAACCATACTAATACAAGTACATAGCTGGGTTGTCTAGTGAAGATTTCCTGCAGGCAGTAAGCCGGTTCTTTTATGTAGTGAGGGTTGAGGGTCACACCCTGCAGCAGTCTTCCTCGACCTAGTTCTCTCTGGATATTTTGGAACACAACTCCTATAATTCCCAGCCACTATGTCAATGGGCCAGGCATGATGGGAGTGGGAGTCCAAGATATCTCAAGTGCCCAATGTTTGCCCTGCATAATGATTTCCTCTTCTTGGAGTGATACCGCAGGTCAGTGAAAGACACTTACACACGTCGCTACATAACCATGGCAATAACAAATGTCAGAAGGCGGTGCCAATGCTGGGATGGTTGTGCTAAGCCTCTTCAGAGTTTTTGACATATCTGCATCTTATTCCCATAAATACAGATCCTTCCCATACACAGTCTTTATTGAGATAATTTTTTGATGCCGATTTAAAATCCTCTCTCTGCCACTCATGATCATAGCTCAACTGTGCAGTCTGTAAGTTTACTCTAGGATAACGGAGTAGTGTTGGGCTGGTATTTTCAACCAACAACAGCCACACACACACACACACACACACACACACACACACACACAAACACACAAAGCCAACATGAGTCATTAGTAAGCACAGTTAGCACGTGCTGGCTGTCAATTAGTGTGGAAACATCCCTAATTACCCCCAAACTGATCCAAACTAATTTGCAGGCAAAAGCTGTGTACCCTTAGAGATGGTTTTAAGTTTGTCAACACTTGGGAAACACAACTTACATTCCATTCAATATACTTCCATCAGGTTATCCCTTCCCACAATTGCAAAAACAATCCTGTATTGTTCTGCTCCTTGAATGTGGCGGCAGATACTCTTAAGCGGTACTGAGATTCCTAGTCGGTGCAGTATTGGTCTTAAGAAAGTTTTACTCTAGCGCAGAACAGATACTGAAGGTTTAAATACTTTTGCTCTCAGTTTGACTAAAGCAGGCTCCTCATTAAAGTTTCTATCCTGACAGATGTGGAAAAGGGAAACTCGCTCCCCCCCCCCCCCCGCAAGATTAATGAAAACCATTGTGTGACTCACCCATTCTAAATGGTAGCACAATTTACGATACTGCTTTCACAGAGCAGGATTCCCCCCCCCCCAATTACATATGCTCTTTGTTTACACTGACGTGTGATTATTCAAACCCAACAATACATGCTGCAACAAAATGAACTGACGACAATCGTACAGATCTCCATTCCTAGTTCTATAAAAGGACTGGAATATATTTCTCAGTCTGTAAATGTTAAAAATTATTATCATAATAATTTACTGTATAAAAGCAAATTTAAATAAGATTAAACATATTTACATAATATCAAGGCTTTAGTAACACACATTTTTAATATGCAATTCAGATTTAAAACAGAGTTACTGTTTTGAAAAGCTTACTCTTAAATTACAAATTTGCAGTATTTCTCCTAGGAGATTTACTGGTCCTAATATGTTCAGGAGAGATTTCCTTGACTATCTTAACTTTATAAAGTGATAGTGGATGCAAATCTACATCCTGTGGACGATAGTGGTGAAACTCTTAAGTGATTTCTAGGGTACGTTCCCCCCCAATATGATCCTTTCCATTTATGGGATTGTGAAGAGAAATATGTGAACTGGAATGAACACTTAGCAACATACAGTACCCAGTAGTCATTTCCAAGAAAATGCCTGAAAACGTGCATTCTTTCTCCTCCCATATGAACAGACTAGATCACATTGAAGTTTATCCACACAATTGCATGCATGGGGGGGGGGGGAGGTAACTAGTCTGCACATACAAATCTTCACTGTATTATCTTTAAGTCTAAACCTGAAGGGCTGTAGTGATCCTATTTCCAGGGTGCTAAATGGATTGCCATATAATTATCCCAACAAATCTTCCACTTTATTTCATTTATATTTGCATAAGCCAAAATAGCGTCAACCCTGTATTGCACATATAACTGTTTTCTTCATTCTGCAAAGATCCACCCAATTCATTTATGCTTCTGATTCTTTGTAGGAAAAAAATATTTATCAAAATATCCTTTTTGAGTACGGAGCTAGACTGATCTTCATTTTAGGTTGGGCTAGAGGAAAAGAAATGAATGAATGGACCTTGCTTACCTATAACAGCAGTTCTGATGAGGTCCATTTAATTCAGCATCCTGTTTGCCTATAATGACCAACAATATGCAGTTCTTCTAAATACAAGGATATAAGGCTGCATCCTTATACATTGGCTTGTTGCTCATCTTAGCCGAAAGTGGTCACTTAGATTGACCTACTTGTTACCCAACATACTGCTTGCTTATCACTAGCTAAGCACAGTCTTAGGATATAGCAAGTATCTATATATGTTGTTAAAATCATTCTGCAGCCACAAGAGTGAAGTTCCTAAAAGTTCTAACTCCTACTATGGTTTGGGAAAAACTGAGGTCAAAACTATGAATTATCCTTTTATAGTATGCTTCCCTAGCATCAACTCTGTGTGCGAATGAAAGAGACATTCATTCTAGCAGCCTATGACCAGCTTTCACCCCGTGCATGTATGCTGGTGGCATACATCTTCTAAATCACAACAGTCTTCAAAGTAAAAATTAAGTTTCATGCAACTTTGATTCTTCTACTGCTTCCAAAACAATACTATCAGATTGTGGCAAACAATTCCATTATAACTGGATTAAAGATATATGTTTTAAGGAACTTATTGCCTTATTTGCCTTTTTTGTGCAATATGACCCACAAATCTCATGTAACTCCTTTTATGTACATCTGTTTTGTTATTTCTTTTTTCACACTAGCAGTCATATACAGTGGTACCTCGGGTTATAGACGCTTCAGGTTACAGACTCCACTAACCCAGAAATAGTACCTCGGGTTAAGAACTTTGCTTCAGGATGAGAACAGAAATCGCGCGGCAGGGGCAGCGGGAGGCCCCAGTAGCTAAAGTGGTACCTCAGGTTAAGAACAGTTTCAGGTTAAGAACGGACTTCCAGAACGAATTAAGTTCTTAACCCGAGGTACCACTGTAACATCATTCCTGGGTAGCTTAGTTAGAAGGGTCCATTCTTGTGGCGATCAGTACTGTAAGATCACTATGCTACCTTGTGCAGTCACATCAAAGATAACAATTCAAAGAGTAGCAAAAACAGTCTTCCAAATATCCTGGAATATATTTCTTGAATATTCATAATAAAAACTCACATGGCCAAAGGTCTTCATCTAGTCCAGATTTTCACTTTAATTTCCACTGCTTAGCAATGTTAAAGTTGGCAGTCTTTTCACCCCCAGGACATTTTGACAAGAGGTGCTATGAAAGTTTACTTGCCAGGCATCTATTCTGACTATATGTTACTTTCAGCACTTGAGACTGAAGGCACATCACCTGCATCTAGGAGTAACATGACAAATCTGTATTCTATCCTCACAGCTACTCAGTTCTATTCATTAACATCTCAGCATATAATTAAGTGGCAAGAGAATAGAACTCAAATGGATACTTCCCATTTCTCAACCCATCTTTCATCCTACTTATATACCAATCACTTTTGACACCATATGCAGGAAAGCAAATTACTGAACAAAGTCTAAATCCATATTTAAGCTAAAGTGGATCAAGAATATCAATTACATTATCTCTTTTCATCTGACACACACGAGCCCTCCGCTGCACAAAAGGCTAAAGGAAGCATACCTGATAGAATTTAGAATACATACAGATTCTGTGACTAAATTATAACAACCTATAAAGGCAATATAAATATTCTGAGTAATTTGTGGGTTTGCTTGGCTTTACTAACAATTAGTTACGGCAGCTAACCGAAACCTCCATATGCAGAGACAGTGTATTTTTGAATGCCAGTTGCTGCGGACAGGATTTGCAAGTTTCCTAGAATGACTGACTAGAGACTGCTGGAAACAGAGTACAGTAGTACCTCGGGTTACATACGCTTCAGGTTACATATGCTTCAGGTTACAGACTCCGCTAACCCAGAAATAATACCTCAGGTTAAGAACTTTGCTTCAGGATGAGAACAGAAATCATTCTCTGGAAGCGGCGGCAGCAGGAGGCCCCATTAGCTAAAGTGGTTAAGAACAGTTTCAGGTTAAGAACAGACCTCCAGAACGAATTAAGTACCACTGTACAGGCAACTCCCCATTTACGTGTGTTCTGTTTGTGTGAGACTGAGCACACGTGCAGCGCCAGTTTAGTGATCCACTGAGGAGCTTACTTTATACTTCTCATGTGTCTATTCTGCAGCATAGACACAGTGCAACACTTTGGTTTCAAAACACTGCCTTCACTTTTTGAAGTAAATAATAATAATCATTCAGAACATACAATAGCACGGGGGGAAACAGCACAGACTGGTTCACTTAACAGCTCCCTTCAAACTTCTCCTGTAGCTGTGTACAACACCTGCCCTCGTGTTTGTACTACAAGTGCTAGCAACAGTACAAGGCACAAAGTGGCTCGCAATAATTACTTTGCACTATAACTTATTAGATTTAAGGGTCAGAGAAATTAACATTTAAATACCATTTAATCTAGGGCATTAATCATTGTTAGCTCATATAACTGTACAATTACACTGAATATTCAATCTGTCAGCATTTTATAGGGTCTAATCCTTTCATTGACTTTTATTTCATCTGGAAGTAAGACATCTATGCATTTTTATAAGCAGATCATTTTATAAACACAAAGGAGCAAAATGGCATGTAAAAAGATGGTTTTACAAATACTGCAGATATGGTAGTTTGGGTACCTTATCTATATGTGCATCTTTTGATAAATTGAGGCCTTTGACTGAGGCTCTGCTCTGCAAACCCTCAGCATCTTAAAGTATGCACATGGGGTTGTGGGAAATGACGTTTTCAGCCACTGTGTCCAGGCTTTTGTACCCTCTTCACAGAGATGTCCACCTGTCTCCTCTCTCCTTACCTTCTGGCACTGTCTAAATATTTTTCGTTTGTTTGCAGACACAACAGCTATTATGCCCTTTGCTTGTTCTACTGGCTTTATCTTCATCTGTTTTTAAAATTGTTTTTATTACATTTCATTGGTTTTTAGGCGCATTTTGGTATTTATTTTTGTTGGCTGCTATGAATGCTTCCAAAGCAGGAAAATGGGATATAATTGTTTTTTAAAAAGGATGAATCGCTGCACTTATGCCAAGCGCAAGGCCCAACTAGCTCTTTCAAGTAAAGTGGGTGGCTAAAGCCAAACTCTTCCTCGCAATTTGACTTTGCATACACAAACCTCGGCATGGTGCAGGAGGCTCAGATACTGTGCTAACCTATGTTTCCAACCATCCCATCTCACTCTCTTTTGTATTCCCTCACTGTTGATCATGCTCCTTTGCTCACTTGGTAGTTCTGCAAGGATGCCTACGCTTATCTTGATGATAAGCAGCAGAACTCCCATACAGGTGCCAGCCAAAGTAAATGATGTAGAAGTGAAAGGGCTGACGCCACTGATCTCCACAGGCCAGTGTCCCATTTATGTGTATATGCCTTTCTTTAAAGGTAAAGGTAATATGTAAAGGACCCCTGGATGGTTAAGTCCAGTCAAAGGCTACTATGGGGTTGCAGCGCTCATCTCGCTTTCAGGCTGAGGGAGATGACATTTGTCCACAGACAGCTTTCCGGGTCATGTGGCCAGCATGACTAAACCGCTTTTGGTGCACAGAGGAACGTGACAAATGCCAGAGTGCACAGAAACGCTGTTTACCTTTCCGATGCAGCAGTGCCTATTTATCTACTTACACTGGTGTTCTTTCGAACTGCTAGGTTGCGGGGATTCGAACTGCTGACCTTCTGATCAGCAATTTACCTAGGATAAGTGTGCTTGGTTGAAGGAAGGCAAACCAACAAACCAACAAACAAGCAAATAGCTGTTCTCTCCCTTAACATGCCCTTTGCATAGCACTATTGTTTTCATCATACTATATTTTTTATCATACTATATTGTAATAGCAACAAAAGCAGTCTTCAAGCCATATGGAGTTTATAAGGAGACGCACATCTGTCAACATTGTTAATTTAAATCCAGCCTAAATGGATAGAGGCTACACAAGTGATTCATTGAGCTTTATAAGCCCGTAACATAATGAATGGATGGCTTCATTTCACTTTTGTATTTGACCTACTACATTTGTTAACTATTTTTTGGTGATTTGATGGGGAAGGGATAGCAAAAACCTTCTCAATGTTAGGAGTCCTGTGTTTTTGTGACAGTACTTGGGACAACAAAGACATTTGGTCAAATCTAACCTTGAGTGGCAAACACTACAGAAACTCACTAGTATATATTAAGGAAGCAAGGAAGGAAGGAAGGAAGGAAGGAAGGAAGGAAGGAAGGAAGGAAGGAGAGGCTTCATTCAGATAAAGTGTGCAGATTGGAGAATGTCTGTCTCACCCTGATATTATAAAAACCATGAAGAACTACAGCCATTTGGGCATATAAGCAATACATTAAAAACACACACAGACACACACACACACACACACACACCTGAACAACCTAAGATTGGTCAATAAGCAACAATTTCCCATACCAATGCTCAGCAAAGACACATAATCAAACACATGTTTCAGCACCATGATTTAGTAAGTTTTTGCAGTTTTTTTAAACTGCTTATTGTTCATGGTTTGATTGGAAGGTACTGTTTTTGATTTATGCTAGCCCCTTTTGGCTCTTAATCTTTGTAAGTCAGTCAGAGACTTTTCTGCAGCAAGCAGTGAATCAATCAATCAATCAATCAATCAATCAAATAAATAAATAAATAAATAAATAAATAAATAAATAAATAGTAACAACTTGGAATTCCAGCTTCCCAGGATGCAATTTTACAGAGAAAAATCCAGAGTTTATGTATGATCAGAATACAAATCAACAATTTGGTGCATTAGTACAAGTGGACCATTTTTTGGGGGGGCTGTATTAATCACTTCACATCCAAGACCCTGGAAGCAGTAATTTTGTTCTTGGCACCATTGGTTAAGATACCTCTCAGAATAGCAGTCTCAGATCTGGGTGCTACAGTTCAAGAAACATGGTGAAAGACTAGAAAATTAATATAAACATTTATCCCATATTAAGTCAAGCTGAAGGAATGTTGGCTGTACCCTCAGGAATTATTTGTTAAGGACAGAACTACATTCTTCAAGCATTTTGATGAATGACAGAAAGAGGCTGATGACAACTGTTCACGTCATCTACTACGGGAAAGCATAAATGTAAATTTGGTATATTAGGGAAAAACCTATTTCAATCATCAACCATAAATGGCTTTGGGTGTTCTCTGTGAGGTGAGTTAGATTGGATCATCATTGCATTTGAGTCCTTCCCAACTCTTAAGAATTGTTCTAATTCCATATCCTTTCCTGTGATTCACAACTTTATCTTATGTTGTCATTGAATATACAAGCATGAAACGTTTCACAATATCTCTTTCCTCTTCCAGCCTGTTGGGTAGTAAATAGTTTTCTTTATACCAAATCAAATAATAGTATCTCTCTACACTAACAAAATTAAGGAGACCACTCAACTTAGTACTGGAAATTATTGGGGGGGGGGGGAGTCTGACAGCACTAGAGACAAAAATAATTACAGTATGCTGATGTTTTATACCATTTGCACTTTTCAAATACTAGCACACAGTTATTAGAAAGAGAAAAGACCTAGGTATTTTTTCTCACTGCCAATATAGTGGGAACTGACATATCACTATGATATAAGTCTAACTGTTTTGACAGTACTACTGGTAAATTATTCCACAAGTTAAGATTCCAATTGACATTTTGTTACAGTGGTAGTCTACAGCAGATTCCAAAGGACTGTGCACTCATCTGCACACGAGGCTCTAGTTGGGAAATAATTGTTTTAGTAATCATACTTGATAATATTTCTTCTTTTCATTTTTTCCACATTATGCTATTTATGGTAACTTGCAACCCATGGGCATAAGTTAGACCACAGATTACCACTATCTATCCCAACGTCATCTTCCCACATTGATCTGAATGTCTCCTTTACATTCTGCAGTTCTATTTCGCCTGCTTCAGCACTGACCTCTTATGTGTATGCCTCCATATTACTAATGCATTATCAAAAAGTGACGGCAATAATTGTAAACCACTCATCAAACTGTGGTATACAATCATGATTTGCAAGACAAATCAAGACATAGTGTAATAATGCAGACATAGAGACAAACTATATTTTGCTATAAGCAAGAAAGGGAGGTGGTTATTGCAGCATGTAAATAGAGGACGGAGCATATGAGGGCCTGAAGTTTGGTCAAGGTTCATTCACATAACGTGAAAACATGCTTTGGCATTACAGAGGAACCAAGCATTTGTCTTGTGCCAGTTTGTCAGTGTTACACATTTTATATTTTAGCATTTTTAATCTGCCATAAATTGCATCCACTGCAGTACATCTCTATTCATTTTTGTGCTCGTTGAAGCATTATTTGTTTCTTGCTTGTACATAGTTTATGTAAGTCTGATTAAGGTAGGTTCTAATATTGTTCTTGATGCATCTTATTCAACACTGTCTAGCCTAGATTTCCAAAAGAGTGACATTTTGCTCTTGTGCCTTATTCTTAATGAAATGCTCCGAATGCAGAAAAGCTGGTAAATGTACAGTATGTATATTACAGCATTTTTAAGTTTAAATAATGCAATGAAAGCAATATTTTTGAGAAAAATACATTATTTTATACTAAACAAGATAAACATTACTAGATATTAAGCATTCATAAGGGATGTAATCTATGTTCATTTATATTTTTTAGGGTGCTTTATTTGCAAAATTTGGAATATGAACAGTATCTATTAGTTAATGTAGCCATCTGTAGTCCTTTGCCGGAGGATAGGCAATGAGCAAGGTGAATTTATATGCTTCAAAAGAACACAGCTGGCTGACGCTAGAATTTCTTTCCTACACACTATGAAGATGTTTTTTACTAAGTAATAACAACAGAAGAAGGACAGCCTAATGTTTCCTTAAGATGAATAAATCTCCCCCAGTTTTGTAGAGTCTAGTCTATGTTGCCTAATTCAAAACTATATTTTAAAAAGATATGAAAATATCAAGAACTTGTTGAACACCTATAGGTACTATAGTCTCCTAATTATGTATTACCCCTATCATACTACTGAGAATGTCACTGGCCACAGTTCAAATGTCACTGGTTCCTATAATGAAACAGAAAAGCTGAAGCGTTAACAATTTAGCTTCTTTTCCTGCTTTTATTGTAGCGTTTCTGAAGTGGCAGCTAGTAGTTCCTGGATCTGGTAGGGAGGTCAAGGAGACAGGGCCAATAAGGTCACATGGGTGCAACCAAGGAGGCTAGTGTATCAGTGAGGCCAAATTGTTCTGGTTTTCCTCCCATCCTCTCTTGCAAAAGTGTAGACATAAAAGCATTGGAATTGGATAAGTTCGTAGCACCTCCCTAAACTGAAAAATGTCTAGCCTTGGGATGAAAAGGGGTCCTTGCTGTCACACTTTCGAGTGTAGGTTAATGTCACAATAACTATACATTACTCAGAAATCAGCTCCACTAAATTCCACATCCACTACATAAAGTAAAATAAATGGAGAAAAGACTTACAGTCCATAAATCTGGGGAGCAATCTCTAGCCTGTTCAAATGCATGTAGAGTTCGATATCGTGTTTCTTTAGCAAATGATCTTGAATCTGATTTACTTTCGCTACTATAGCAATTGATGGGCCTAGATCTTGTGGTCTAGCAAACGGAACAGGTGTCATCATTGCATCTTTCTCCTAATGAAAGAACAACAACAAAGTGAAATGTAAAATGAACTATACTATTAGAGCACATTCTAATACAAAATTTTAGTAAAGGTCCAGTTTGTATGTAACCTGAAACTACAGTTAAAAATAAACTATGGTTTAATGAGAAAAGGTATGGGGCCCATTTTGCTCCTCTGACATTCCTGTCTTTGATATGCTGGGAGGAAAACAAACCTGAGGCTGGCTTAGCATTGCATTCGAACCAGCGCTCATGTTTTTTTCTCCAAATAAACCAGGAGCAGAAGTCAAGGTTTACTTAGCTTACCAATCATACTTTATTTTGGGGAAACAAACCACAAGTGCAAGCTCACACATAGCATAAATCCAGTCTTTGCTTCCAGCACAGCAAAGAGAGAAGAGGGGAACAAACTGGGCATGCAATTAGCAGAATGCACCTACACTTATTCTTGTTAAATCATAGTTTATTTTTAATTATTGTTTAATGTGATTGGTAAACCAGACAAATATCCAATTGTTGGAATGCAGATATTACCAACATATTATCTCCAGCAACTGAGGGGGTATTTTTTTTCATAGACAAACATTCCAGACCAGAATGTCATTGGTGGGTGGGTGTATAAATTTAATCTATGAAGATTGACATCAAAATACACCAAATACACCAAAACAAGGACCATGAAGTGGGGGAGGGGGGAACAAACAAAAATAACAGCGAAACTGCTGAAATTTCTTATTTTGCAATGACAGTTGGGAGGTTTCATAAAATCCAATTACACATTCATCTAATGAATAGAAGAAGGTAGGCAGAATTGTACAGTCCACTCCTTATCACTTAACCACAATTAAAGAGATCCCGCAATACTACATTTGCCTAAGGTGGGCTGAAGGTTTGGGGAGACTCTCAGACAAGATACCTCAGGAAAAAGCACTTCAAAGATTTTGTTTCAACATATTTTAGAAATGTTAACTCCTGTCTTATTTCCTATTATACCTCTGTTCTTTAATAATCATATTCTACAAGTTCAAAAAGTACTTGATTTTTATCAGCATGTACCTTTTGACTGTCGTGCTCATAGGTAGAAAACCAGTGTTCTGCTGTTTTCATAAGATGGATGAACATAGCACTAAAGACAAAAGTTTTTTGATAAGTACTTTGATTAATAATAATACAAATATAATAGAAATGTAACAGAAACACGAAATTATCAAAACTTACTAGGCATCATGCTCCAGGTATTCAGGGTTCAAAAGAGCTTTCATTTCCTCACTGCTTAGAATAACAAAAACATGTAAAAGTTTATTTCTGGAAGATTTTAAGCTAAGTTATAGAGGAACTGCAAGTAAGTACAACTAGCCTTTGTAATTAAAAAAGTAACTCCACTGAAGACAAATGAAGTCCTTACTCTCTCTAAAGATCAAAAACAAATTAGCTGCCTTGTCTGCACTACAATGAAGTAACCATCTAATTATTCCAAATAACAAATTACTGGGTGCCACAATGTATTATTTGAATATGCTTGATCCAGAATAATTGATCACTCCACAATCTATCACTGTTCGTTGAAAACAAAAAATATTGTTACTGGTCAAATACACAATTATCAAAGCAGTAATTTATTTTAATAGAATCTATTTTTATCACATTTTAGCAGCAATTAATCAGTGACGACACCTCTTATCCATTTTCTTCTCTGGCTACAGCTCTAGAAGGAAATAAGCGGCGGTATTATGCACAAAACATGGTTACTATGAAAAACCTTGACACTTTCTTCCTGCATACATTGGCCAGGATCCAAAACGCTATGTGTGGAACACCACATGTGCCAGCGAATGTCCCATCCTACTTCTTGCTGCAGCCCCTAGTGCATGCTGAAGTGCTTGCATAAGGGGTTGTTTGGACCCTGGCAATGATAAAACACTCTAATGATCCATATGTTATTTTGTGCAACAGCAGTTTTATATCCTATGCTGTATATGAAGATCTTCCCCTCTCACCCTGCGGAACAAATGGCTGTTGATATCAGGAATGATTCTCTGCTGGGAGGGTAACTTGCTTAGTGGGTTGTTGTTGTTTTTTACACTCAAGCAGTATATTGATTTTTGTGTGTGGTTAATTTTGTTAAATAAATAAATAAAACAAAACAGGATGCTGAACTAGATGGGCCTTTGGCCTGATCCAGCTGGGCTCTTCTCTCCTTACTACGTAGCCTTTTCCCACCAACAGAATTTCCTACCTTGGGGATACAGAGGACTAAAAGGTCTCTGGACCAGGTTAACGGACCTCTCTTTAAAGAGTGGTACTGATATGTCTTTTACCTGATGTCATGTCATTGTTGAAACATGGCTTTTGACTATTTGCATTACGTTGCAAACTGCATGTGGTGCTTGTTGATCCACATACTGCTTGAGATCAATACCCTAATAATTTGTTTTGTATGGAGAAATGCAAGATACCCACCTTGGTTGTGCAGCTTCGCTTGCATGTAGATAAGCTTGGTGGTCACAATGCAGAATAAAGACAATTGGTGCTAGGAGTTCATGCATTCCCTACAGCAAAATAAAAATCAAGACTTTATTTCACATGCCTGGGATTTCTACATCAGCACCAATTAAGCCAGAAAAAGTTGTCTTAGCATAAAAATGATGGCTATCTAATAGTTTTATTGTAAATGAAACTAATACTAATTGTTTACTCTCCTATACAAACAGGAACTCCATCTGATTTTTTTTGTATGGAACAAAAAATTAGTAGACCACAATTCATTACTCAGTAGTTACATCAATATTTATGTGAATAATTGTTTTACTTAAACATTGGGCAGTTAGGAGCTATCTTGTGAAGACACACATAGAGGATAACTGAGAATGGTATCAAAAATTGTTTCCCAAAATTGGAAAATCAATGATTGCTATAAAGTACAGAATTATTTACAAACTTTTAGAAAATGGGATTAGAAGGAACCTAAGAGAAATACATTCCAATCCACTCAGCTAAGATGAAAATTCCATATCCGCATAGCTTAAAACTAGTGATAATGGATAATGTCACATAAGATGGGGCCCAATCCCTTCTTAACCCTGTTAAGCAGATCTGCTAGACCTATTGGCTAAATTTGCTCAAAAGAAAATTGTTCATTTTATACAGGTTAACCAACACAGTATCACAACTTTGGTTATGAACATCTAAAATGCTTCAGAAGAAACGGCAAGAAATGGGGGTACTTGGTTGATGGTTATTTCTTTAATGTTACAGACAGAAATAATTTTCCTTCCATGTGTATGTTTAAATGTAAACATTAAAAGCAGAAGGTACTCTGAAAGGTTGGAAATAGATAATATAAAACCTGTCATTTTTGAAAAAATGTTTAGAATAAAAAGAGTGGAAAGAGAAAATTTATATATTGGGTAGGCTGAGCACATCTTTTTATTTTTTCAGTTTTAAATTGTCACTAGTTCATAATGTTAAATGCACTCTTTTGAATACAAAAGAGAAATTTAAACCTTCTCTAAATTTTGCTCATTCCAGTAACTTGCATACTCAGTCATAAAAATATCGTGAGGTCATATTGGAAAGACTGCTTATGAACAGATATGCTAGGATAAGGCTTCCAAAAGAAAAAGAAATCAATAATGACTGGGCATCTAGCTCCTATAATACCTTTGAGAATCCCAGCATTGTTAATAAAAATAAAAGCTTGGCTCAGCAGAAGCTGGTGGGGCATCGTTCACAACTGAACAGGTCAAACAACTATCAGGTACAATGGAAGACTTAGTTTTGATTAGCGCTATTCAGTCATCCTCTTTCACTATTACTTAGCCACATAGAATAATAGAATTGTAGAGTTGGAAGGGACCTCAAGGGTAAATCGGTCTACGCAACTGCAATGCAGGAATCTCAGCTAGATCATACATGACAGATGGCCATCCAACCTCTGCTTAAAAGCCAGCCCTAGAGGAATGTGGGGTTGGGGGGGGGGGACAAAGGAAGGCACCCCTAAGGGCTCCAAAGCAAACACAACTGACTTCCCATGGGCTCCTCCCTTTCAGGGAACCTGAGCAGCACTCCTGGGCATTGCAGGAGTAGCCCAGAAGAAGAACATACTGTCCATGCTCACAGGCATCATTTTACAGCCCCACTGTATCCCAGGGTGGGCACAGAGGAGGACCTTAGCCTGGAGAGAAGGGGGAGGGGTGCAGGGCAGCAGCTCCATGCTATTTGCCAGGCGAGGAGGGAGGAGAAGGAGGCAGAAGTGCCACAGCAGTCAGCTCAAAGGAAGCAGGGAGAGAAAAGGAGGGTAGGCGGAGTTGCTAGGAGCATGACAGGTATTGCTAGGGGTGCCCAATGGCTGATGCCTGGACACTTTGTGGCCTCTGCTAGTCCTGCTACTGACCACTTCTTGGTCTCTTCCAAGGGTTTTTGCCAGCCAGGCAGGGAACTGCCCACAGAATTCAATGGAGAGATGCTTCTCGTGGGAAACCAGCAGCGGGTGGCAATATGCGGGCGGCAGCAAGCTGTGCCGCCTCTCTGGATCCAGCTGTCTGAGGCAGCTGCTTCACTCCACCTCATTGTTAGGTCGGTGCTTCCATGATCTGACTGTGGTTCAAGCCTCAGTCAACACCAGGACTTCCTAGGGACCAGATGAGGCCCATCCAACCCACTTGACTTCCCCTGGATGGTCAGGATGGTCAGACTCTACCTCTTCAAGCTTCTGCCACCTGTTGTCCTGATCCAACTGGCCCCTTTAGGATGTCTCCACAGGGCTTATGGCAGTTATACGTGCTCAGTTCATGCACAGAAAATGCTCCGCTATGGTGCCACGGCATACCTTGATTAGCCCTTACCCTAGCCTTCTGCTATGAAGTTTTCAAACACAGGTCTCCAGCAACAAGGGCCAAGTGCCAAGCGACCTACATCACCAGGGTAGCTCTCAGGAAGAGGGAATTTCTATTTTGTTATTTGCTGCACTACAGAGCCACCCCCAGAATGGGTTTGCCATTCAACCTGACAGTTAAAAAGATAATCTGGAACATAGCAATAGATAAAATAACGTGGGTATCAACCGCATTGTGCTAAGGGGTTAAGGTGAAGGCAGAAATGCAAAAAGAGAGAAAAAGACAACAGTGAGAGTGGCGAAATTATAATTTTAGTTCCTTCTTTGTAACATTTCTGGCATAATAAACATGTTTTGAGAGAGGAGCTTTCAAAGTTATATGTTGCAATGATACACCAGTTAGGTCTACATCTCATGAATTTAAATATGGCATGTAATTTCTTAGAATACAATGACCACAATGTATTTTTAAATCAAATCAAAAGCAATTTGATATACAGTGACATTTCTATGTGCAGTACGCTGTGATGTATGTTTTCCAGAATATTTTGAACTTTTTTTTGGGGGGGGGGGTGGAATCCTATGCAAATTAGGATAATTCACACAGGATGATTTGCATTAGAAGAAATTCAGTTGCATCAGAATTTTTTGTGATGCCCTAGAGTTTAATTTAATTTAACATTTTTATTTTACTTGTATTCAGTAGAGAAAACAAAATATTTGAAACTGACAAGCTTGCCTTATAATGTGTTTGCAGTTGTCACCCATTCATTGTTACTAATGAATGTATGAAAAGAAAAAATTTCCGTGGAATAATATGGCACTGCCATATCACTGGTAGTATATACATTTTTGGTCAAAATATATTATGTTGTTCAAATATACAATAATATTGAATACAACTCCACCATAAGGGGAATATGGCCCATCACTAAATGTTGGGAGCCACAGAAGGATCTGAACGTCTCTCAGCATTCCTGTGCAACCTGGAAGCACCTCACTGCATAACCTGCTGATCTCATCCATATTTACTCCAAGGTAAGTTACGCTGGGTTCAGGATTGCTTACCCCTAGGAAAGTATGCTTAGGACTGAACCCGAAGAAGTTTAAGGCACACACTGGATACAATTAACACGAATAACTTAACACAGGCATAGGCAAACTCCGGCCCTCCAGATGTTTGGGACTACAATTCCCATCATCCCTGACCACTGGTCCTGTTAGCTAGGGATGATGGGAATTGTAGTCCGAAACATCTGGAGGGCCAGAGTTTACCTATGCCTGACTTAACACAATAGCTTCAGATGATTTGCAACAAATATTGATTTAGGAACATTTTGATATGATTCTATTCGAAACTTGATTTTCCTTGTATGTTCATAAATCTCAACTCGTATTTGGAAAAGGTAAGAAGAAAGGAAGGAAGCTGCCTCTCCTAGAAACAGTTATTGCATAGCAATTCTATGCATGTTAAGTGTGATCAGTGGGGCTTACTCCCAGAAATGTGTGCATAGGATTGCAGCCTAAAATGTTCTGAGAAAAGCCACAAATCGAATGGATTTGAAGTAAATAGCCCTCCAATCGCTTTTGCAACTGGGGTCTGTTATGTAAAAATGGCAACAATGTATTTGTTGCCAAACAATATACTGACTGAATGGAAATTAAGTTAGCCTTGTGTGGTTTTCAAAGTTTACAGGAAGCATTAACAGCTTTCTGGCAAAGAGCAGCATTTAACCCTTTTTGTTGCTGGGTTGTGGCATCTCTCCATCAGTCTCTGCTAGAAAATTGTTGTTTGATTTGCAGTGAGAGAGAGGGGTAGTGTGAAGTGTTAAAAATAGTAATTTTTCTAAAAATAGTGCAACCCAAACAAACAGCAGGCTGGCTCTTTCACTGAACCTCCTCTCCTCATCGGATATCATCCTCATTCATTAAAAGCATTGTAAATCCCATGGAGGGCTGATTGCACCCCAGCTTTACTATTTAAAAACAACAGGGGCACCACCCCCGCCATCTCTAGCACACACACAATTTTCTCTCTTTCAGCATCTCAAGGGCTTTCCCCGCTCCTATACTCCAATGTAGTCCAATTTTCTTCTCCAAAATTCCTTCCGACAAGTCAGCCAACATGCACTAAGCTTCAGTAAAAACCACCACATCATCAAAACCTTTCCATCAGCCATGCAAAGGTGCAGCGAATGGATGCAATTCAAGGTTTGTTTGATTTTTGCTGGTGCTGCTACTGAGCACTTTGAAAACGAAATGTTAGTTATTACAAATGCAGAGTTTGAGGGGCTTCCCTCTTCAGTCGAAGGGGTTAACTAAATAAGTAGAGAGACCTTTTGTCTCTGCCCCCCCCCCCACATCATCACAACAGGACAGATTCCCTGAGGTTCCCTTCCCTTCTCCATCCCACCCAGGCAAGGCAAGACTCCCCAAAGGTGTGAACTTGCTTTCCTGTCCACAAGGTAGTTGCTGCAGGATCCCAGGTCTGCTTTGCTCCAAAAGGCAGAAGACAGTTTATCAGCAAGCAAGCCCCAGCGTTCCCTTGCCCTACTGTCTCTTCATTCTGATTAGTCAGAGTTGTGCAGCAGAAGGCTTCCCATTGGAAGGGAAGCCTGCTCTTCTTACACATCACTGACCAATCAGAACAAACTGCTGAAGCATGTTTGTATATCCACCAGTGGAAATGCTGTAAATTTGCTGCTGATGAACTGCCTCCTTTTCCTGACCGATGTTTGTGGCCCACAGTAGTAAGACTGTGGTCCAGTTCTAACTACTATTACAATTATTAATTAATATGCTGTCTACTGACAAATTAGGCTTCTAACCTGTATAAACACCGATCAGATTTTATTAGAATACACAATAAAACAATCCCATTAAAAATAGTGATTAGAACAGGAGACTCGGGTCTAAAGACTGCCTTGTATGAACTGACATTGGGAATCACTGGTAACGGTGCCAAAATGCTGAATAAGAGGCAAAAATGCTGCTCCGATTGACTTTTTGCAGGATTCAGGCACAAGGTTGGAGTGCATAGGTTTGCAAATTGAGCATAAAGAAGCATTCCGCAGGCCTGGCGCCGTCAGTGCCATACATCTTGAATGTAGGGAATTATTTGAAGCAGTGGCATTAAGGTATAGCTTAATGAGCTATCCCAGCGGTGAGTTATACATTAATTAATAATCAATTAAGTAATAATTAATTTATATATAGCTCACTGCTGGGATAGCCGAGTCGCTAGAACATGCAGCTCTTTATTCAGGGTCATGGGTTCACAAGCCCCATGCGGGGCAAAAGATTCTGGCATTGCAGGGGGTTGGACTAGATGATCCTCAGGGTACCTTCCAATTCTACAATTCTATGGCTCTCTGATATTATTAGATTGAATTAAGACAGTCAACCTATCCAGTAGAATAATCAAGGCCAATGAAGTCAAAGCAGGAAGTGGCACTGAAATTAATAAAAGTAAAAAAAAAAAAAAAACACCTTCAAATTTATAGAGCACTACTCTTTACTGTTGTAGTTAAAATCTGTTAGTTTTTAAGTGCAGTTATTAATTTATTCAGTACAAGTATTCAGCGCAGATATATTTAGTGCTTTATCCAGTCCCTTTTAGCCCTAGATCAGCCATCTTCTAAAATCACTGCAATGTGGAAATGACACTCTTCAAAAACAGAGGTGAAAAAGTTTTCTTTGTTAACAGCCTGTAGGCTCACGAAATTGAACCTGTTCTTTTATCTGCCGATGTTCATTTAGCCCACCAAGCAGTCTTTATTAAAGCAGAGGCACAAGGCAGTCAAAGTTCATTAATACCATTTATATAATCTCTGCAGTTTCAATTAACTCAGCAAGACATTCTACAACATGATAACAGTCTCATTAATTCAATAAAATCCCATAACTATTAACAATATGGTCTATGTTAAACGGGGTGTCACCTAGAACAAAATAATAGCTTTAACAGCTTGTGAGGAAACTCAAAGTTTTTTTAAATAAACCGGATTTGACTAAATACTCAAGCCTTATGCAGTAAGGTATTATTTTTTAGTAAAGGATTTTTTTAGTAAATCTATAAGATTTTTCAGCACAAGAAGAGGATAGTTAAGCTGTACCAAAGAAGGAAATATTATTTGCCTGTTAATTTACTCGGAGTGTGATTCTTGTGCTACTCTCTCTTTCAGTAGAAATTTGTTATATTCCCTGAAAACAAGCAAGTTGGGTTCATCTCTTTAAGGAATGCCCCACATCACAGCTCCTCAAGGCAATTTTCAATTATTCATGTGACTAATGGGTTGGATCAAATAAGTCCACTTCAGATAATATTTACATAGACAATATTTTACCTAATATTTTCCTCATGCTTCACCAAGTTATAATGTTCCAAGTACACCATTTTTTCATATACTCAGCCAATGTTTTATATGGTTGGATAGCAGAGTGAAACCAGGCTGGGTTTAGTTCTTAATCCCACTAACAATCTGCATGGGAGGTTATTGTGTGGGATACCCAGTGTGATATAACGGCTACAGAGCTGGACTAGGACTTGTGAGACCAGGGTTAAAAATCTCACCTCAGCCATGACGCTCACTGGGTGACCCTGGGCCAGTCACCATCTCTCACTCCAACCTAACCCACAGTCTAGCTGTGAGGACAAGATGAGGAAGGAGAGAGCCATATATAGCATCACAAAAATGTAAGAACATAAGAAGAACCTGAGCACTCTCTCTTCCTGTGGCTGCCAGAAGCTGGTAAAAGGTAAAGGGACCCCTGACCATTAGGTCCAGTCGTGACCGACTCTGGGGTTGCAGCGCTCATCTCGCTTTATTGGCCGATGAAGCCGGCATTTGTCCGCATTTGTGGCCAGCATGACTAAGCTACTTCTGGAGAACCAGAGCAGTGCACGGAAACCGCCATTAGCGGTACCTATCTACTTGCACTTTGACGTGCTTTCGAACTGCTAGGTTGGCAGGAGCAGGGACCGAGCAACAGGAGCTCACCCCGTCGTGGGGATTTGATTGGCAAGTCCTAGGCTCTGTGGTTTAACCCACAGCGCCACCTGCATCCCTTGAGACACTGGTACTCAGAAGCATTACTGTATCCAATCAATAGCCGCCAATAGCCTTCTCCTCCGTGAATCTGTCTAACTCCATTTTAAAGCAATTTTGGAAAATACCATTAACACTGAGGACTGTGGACCCTGTATTTCAGTGATTTTGTCCCTACCAAGAGGGCCTATTTCAGAAAACAGTGCTGGGAAATGCTCAGCCTTACAGCATTTGTGCTGTAGACTCTTTAGCAGCTGTATGAAGCTACTCAGGCATCCCCGGATTTGGTCTAAGGTGGTAATCTCTATTTTTCTTTTACATTTAATTCAAGTAAAAAGGCAGCATTGCCTAACCGGTGTCTGGGATGAGTAGTAGACTAGATGAAGGTCAATAAGAGTAAGTTAACCCTAAGCAGCTAGACAAAACCAGATTTTTAAACACTAGGTAAAGGTACGGGCCAGTCTTGACAGACTCTAGGGTTGCGCGCCCATCTCGCTTAAGAGGCCGGGGGCCAGCGCTGTCCGGAGACACTTCCGGGTCACGTGGCCAGCGTGACAAAGCTGCTCTAGCGAGCTGGCACCAGCGCAGCACACAGAAATGCCATTTACCTTCCTGCTATAAAGCGGTACCTATTTATCTACTTGCACTTAAGAGTGCTTTCGAACTGCTAGGTGGGCAGGAGCTGGGACCGAACGACGGGAGCGCACCCCGCCACGGGGATTCGAACCGCCAACCATGCGATCGGCAAGTCCTAGGCGCTGAGGTTTTACCCACAGCGCCACCCGCGTCCCTTACTTTTTAACACTAGGAATGTGTTATTGCGGCTTTCCCCAACCTGATGCCTTCCAGATATTGCTGGACTCCAATACCCATAGGCCCCAGCCAGTATGGCCAATGGTCAGGGAAGATGGGAGTTGTAATCCAACAACATTTGGAGGGCACCTTCCAATATACCTGATTCAGAGGGTGGAAATCTACAAAACTAAAATGATGAAGATATTATGTGTTACAGAATAGCTGGGAACAGATAAGCTTCACTGTATGCATTTAAAGTAAACTAGCTTTGTTGATAAACAACTTCTACTCAACTATACAACTTAGCCTTTGGCTGTGAACATTATTTTTCTTTTAAAAAGTTTCCAGATAAATTCACATTCAGACTTTTCAAGCAACTTACTCTGGAAGAATCATCTTAAGATTGTTAAAATCTTCCGAAGTGCATGCTCAGCTTGAAAGCTTTTCTATTTTCAACATGACATACACTAATTAAAAAGATCAACTGAATTTATAAATGAATTCATTTGTATCATTTCTGCAAGCCTAACATGAACACTGCTGAAAAGTCTTTTTCTCACTAGTAATCTGTTTCAAACTTTTTTCTGCAAGTCTGCAGCACTTGTACACTATTGGTAAATGTATCTTAAATTGCTTGCATCATATTCCATGGTATTCTCTTGTTCCATGGCAGAAAAAATGCCATTCATTTATTTCTTACTTACTTGACTACTTGATTGCTAAAGTTGAAGCAAACAAGTCCATACTTTGGGTTGGATTCAGGCAAAGTTACTTACACTTAGCTCTCACTGAAATCAATATGAGTGCAGTTAGGTCATGACTAACTTATCCTATTAATTTCAGTGAGACTCAAGATAAACTTATCCAGTTCACCTGGGAGTAAGTTTTACTAAATTTAATGAGATTTACCGTATTTTTTGCCCCATAAGACGCATTTTCCCCTCCAAAAATGAAGGGGAAATGTGTGTGCGTCCTATGGGGTGAATGCAGGCTTTCGCTGAAGCCTGGAGAGCGAGAGGCGTCGGTGCGCACCAACCCCTCTCACTCTCCAGGCTTCAGGAAGCTATCCGCAAGCCTTGGGAGCCCGGCGGGAATGCCCACCGGGCTCCCAAGGCTTGCGGGCGGCAGCCTGCAGCCCGAAGCAAGGGGCGCGCTCCGGAGCACACCCCGTGCTTCGCGCAGATGTCCGCAAGCCTTGCGAGCCCGGCGGGAATTTTTTTTTTAATTTCCCCCCCAAAAAACGAGGTGCACCCTATGGGCCAGTGCACCCTATAGGGCGAAAAATACGGTACTTCTGAATTGACATCTATAGGAATCTGTTGTTAGTCTTGATCTAATCCATTTGCAGAAGCTAAACAATTGTCCCTTTGGTACATATATTTTTAATTTATGAAGAGCAGCAGAGAAAGCTTTCATTAGTTAATAAGTAATAAAAAGTTTTTAACCTTTAAAAAGTTGGAAGTAGGATTTAACAGCATTGAAGAAAACAATCTGAGGGAATGTCTTATCTTGAGTAGGGAGCATATGTGCCTGAATGGTTTGCTTTCTTTACCACACAGCTAACAAGCAGTTCTTTGATTGCCTGAGCCATCACACACAACTTTGGAGATAATAAAACCTATATTATTGTTCAATCAATTGTCAAGCGTGTAGCAGGGGGAAAAACGTTGAGGCGATGGATACCACCTGTACGATAGTTTCATTACCTGTTTGTAAAGTAACTGCTCATTTTCCCGAGCATAACAGAAAAGAACATCTGTAAGAATCTTTCTCACATTCTCTTCTTGGAAATACTGCATTTCAGGAAACCTGAAAAAGAAAAAAGAAAAATACATCACTTATACATACACCACAATGCTTCCTAATATGTCTTCGGTTTCCTGATTCCCAGTCTTTTAAAAAGCAGTCTTACAATCTTTTATCTTTCTTCCACTCCACAAAGCTCTTACAGGTATCATATTTATCTTTTAAATGTTGTTATAAATGACACGTTATTAACTATATTACTTAGAATATTCCACTGCTTTACACAGGTGGATTTCTGAGAGTGATATCAGCTGTGAGCAAAACTGCATCGACATGTGATTTGTGTGAGATACAAGTGAAAGAACAGCAATAAAGAATAAAAATATCAGTTATATAAGGACACAGTCAGACATAGAATGATGGCAGCCTGTTCACATGGAAGCAAGTTCAACAGAAATAAATTGTGTTTGCTTCCAAGCAAATGTCTGGTCAGAATCAGGGAACAGGGCAAGTAGAAGATTCAGAAAGAAAATCTCCCCCTCCCTCCCTGTGAGTAAAACGAATTCTAGGTAAGAAGCAACTTTGTGAGTTCCTTCAGTTAATTCATGAAAAATAACCAGTCATATAGACCTTGTAAATAGGAAACTGAATTCTATGCCAAAGTGAGTGTAACACTCTTTTTTACAATGCCTCCATTAACTAGCACAACTATCCAAACTTTAATTCCCCAATTATAACTTAGATAGTTATATAATCTTAAACATCCTGAACTATTCCCATTTAAAAACAAAAAATACCATCTGTGAAAATTAACATGAAAGCATACTTAGATTTTAATTATACATCTAACAGCATAAATGCATTTGAAAATACTGCTTTGGCACTGTCATACAAAATAAAGCAATAAGGGTTGTCAATATTTCCTGTGCATTGTTTTATTTTTTGCCTGCCAATTCTATAAATGGAAAAGGTATCAAAATGAATTTTGCATTGTAAAACTCATGCAAACTATTTTCTCATCTCAAATAACAGTAAAGAGTGATGCTACAACTAGAAAAGTAACATGCCATATAAGAAGTAATTGAGATGAATTGGAGCTACTCAGTGCAATCATTGTTCTAATTCTGACAAAATATTTTACGGAACTGAGTTCCAGCTTTGATAAGTTCCTTAACAGGAATGACCTAAGGGCTAAAGAGATGAAAGAATAATTACAATGGTAATAAGGAAGATTTTTAAAAAGCATCTCCGACAGTAGGAAAGTAATACACAAAAATAGAAATGCTAAATTCCTCTGAATGACATTTCTCACTAATTACACATCACTTTTTATTGATTAAGTGTTAAGAATTACAGAAAATCATCTGTTCAATCTTGTATTATAAACATAATTTAGTCACAAGATCTGTCAGTTCCTCTCATTCTTTTTTCTTTCTCACTGAAACCATTTAAAACACGCAATACCTCATAATATTAATTTATAATAAACCCACTTCAATATCTCCGAGATGTCTCTTTGGGATTCGAAACCAAGAGAGACAATATTCCCTTATTGATCTAGATTATTTTGAATACTGTATTTTTCTTGAAGAGCCTGTCATTCTCTTGGGCAACAATCATGTCCATGTTGTATCCTCCAAAATACTGCTCTAAATTCTTATGAAGGCCAGATTTTACCCAAAAAGTGATTTAGAACTTTGAAAAGCTATTGAAATAAATGTATGGTCCTGCGTGCTGTATCTGGCCCACTACCGCCTTTTACTGAACTCACGTGCATAAGCTCTGCCAACAAGTACCAGCTTATCGGTCAGATTTTATTTTGGGAGGTGAAAAAGGGAAGCAAAAGCTGACCACCATCTAGTTCCAGGTGTTCCAGCTGAGGTGGCCACACCCTTCCTTACCCTTCACCAAGGGGCTACCTAAGTATCCTCTTGTCCTGAGGGAAGGAGAGAATGAGATTCAACCACCACCTTGCCCTTGCTTTCAAAAAGACTTTCCCCTTTTTTTATAGAATGGTAGAGTTGGGGGGCACCACAAGGGCCATTTCGTCCAACCCCCAGCAATGCAGGAATCTTTTTGTCCAGCGTGGGGCTCCTTCCCACGACCCTGACATTAGAAATCTTATGCTCTACCAACTGAGCTATCCCAAGCTCTTGACAGTACAGCATTAATTAACTTCTGCTGATTGTTTTAACCTTTTTATGTAAACTGTTTTCTGAGCTCCTCTTGAAAAGCAGTATATAAATATTTTAAATAAATATAGAATGATAAATAATACTGGGTAGGTGAGCTGGATGTTGCCTTACAGCCAAAGGTTGTCTATCTACAGCAATGTTTCACAACACTTACGTTCTTGTCACATCTTGTTCAATCATTCCTCGAAGTTCTTTATCTTGGAAAAATTTGTTCCAAAGACTCTGCAAAAGCACAGACATTCACATGAAACACGGAATAAAACTGATGGTCTATGTAAAAAGTTTGTACAAACTGGAAACATGTTGCATTTGGGCTGCTTAAAAGAAGGCAATATTAGTGAATATCAGACTTTGGGAAGTTTTGATCAAGCTGCATTTTTCCATAAAGCCTCAAATGATTGGCTTTTTTCTATCATAGAATCACAGAGTTGGAAGAAGTCCCTGAAGGTCCTCTAGCCCAACCCCCAGCAATGCAGGAATAAGCAGGGGGGGCCATATGGGGATCAAACCCACAACCCTGGCATTATCAGCACCACGCTCTAGCCAACTGAGCTGAATGTCATGGAACCTAATATTATCATAGCCCCCCCCCCCCTTATTTTTAGTTTGCATAAATACATTAAAACATTAGAAGTTGTAATACTAAACATTGCTGGTGTGTTTTCTGCATCACTAAATTGTGACTTTTACATGCACATATACTTTACAGGTTGTTTTTTTGTGGGGAAGAGGAAAGTTGCAATACAATGATGTCACACCACATGCTTTGTATCCCTAGACCAGAGGTGGCTAATCTGTGGACCTCCAAAATCAGCTGGACTCCATCTCCCATCATCCCTGACCACAGGTCATGTTGGTCAGGGTTGTTGGGATTTAAGAGTGCAATAATAGCTGGAGGGCCACTGCTCCTGCCCTTGACTAAGGAAAAGAAGAAGAAGAGGAGAGGCAAGGCTTCTTTCTTTGGTGACAGCCAAATGTCTCCTGCCATGTTTAAATCAACGTGATGGTGAATCTACAACAAAACATTTACAGAGCCGCTCAATAACTATATTGTCCAATTAAGGTCAACAGCCATTCTTGAGATATTTTTACAATTCCACAGCTGCAAACATTTGCAGAAGGCCTTGATCAGTATTCATGCAAAGCTTAAATAAAATGGCTTAGTTCACTAGAAACTAACAGAAAGCGAGAAGCTTCCCAAAATGTCTGTGGGTACGTGGTCACTGGAGAGTCCAATATCACCCTCGAAGCACTGTATGTTGCTTTAAAAATAATATGACATGCTAGTTCAACATGCAATGCATCAACATTATTGGTTCCACTTGATATTCACTGGAAGAATTAATCATGGTATATTCAGCTGTTTTTAAAATTGCAGAAATGTTTAAATAAAAGAGCTGATGACTAACATTTATTTTAAATGAATAAGAACAGGTGGCAACTCTCGGAGAGAATGAAACAAAGTCCCAGCTCTGATCTCTTGCTCATCAAGGCATCATCAGCTGAAAGTGATGAATACTCAGCATGCTCCACTTTTGGAGAAGAGCATCTTCAGCTCCTTTTCGTCTGTTTAGAGATGGTATATCAAGTGCCATAGGCTTGCTTCACTTGGCTACTTGAATAGTGGACCTAAAGGTGAATTTGAATAGAGGCTGAACAAAAAAAATTCCCTAGATGCAAATGGGAAAAAGAACATCTATAGCTTGCATGAAACTGTGTATTTATATTGGGAGTGATAAGGGAGTGAGTTCACACAATGCTGGCTGCTGGATGATGCAGATACTGCAACAGGCTTGAAGGATTAAACAGCCCCCTTGCTTAATGGTTGTCAACCTGACATTAGATGCTTGGGCCCTCAAAAAATCCACTTAGGAATCTTTTGAAATTGGACCCTGGTCTATGTCAAACTTCTGGATGTTGAATTTCTTACTGATGCTGACTCTGAATATACGCTGCCATTTGATTTATCTATTTTTTCTAGCTAATCATGTTATAGTTCAGCAGTAGCCAATGTAGCCTCTTCCACACGTTGTTGAACTCTCATAAACTCGGATCATTGGCAATTATCTCTTATAGTCGTCATAACTAACTTGTCCCACTGATTCAAGTGAGGTTAAAGCATGTCTAAGAGGAAGGCACATTTGGCAAATCCTCACCATGATCAACTCCCGCTCAGAAACCTATGTCCCCACTGTGGAAGGATGTGTGAATCCATAACTGCCTCCACAGTAACCTATGGACACATTGTTAAGACAATATTCATGGAAGACAATCCTACTCAGCTATGAGTGATCACCAAAGAAGAAGAAAGCATGACTAATTTAATCTGATCCAACCCTATGATTTCTATATTTTTTCTGGTTTTAAGTGTTTTTATTTCCTTTCCCCCCTTTTAGATCTTATTTCCTATTTTGATGCTAGGTGTTAAGTTTGAAGGGTTGGCTGATAGAATATTATTTTTTTACATGATGAATGTACAGATCCTTTCCTACTGAAATTCCCAATTCAGTCACATCCTTGAGCTACTATCCACTTCAGGCAACTATGGGAACAAACAATAACTCTGTGTTTGTCACACCGCTATACAGTGTCACAAGTACTGTGAACTATGATGGTAGGCCATGATACATTTAAGATGTATACTGTGTTATCTACTGCTATTTTTCTTGAAAAAGAGGTGCCAGAACTCATGATTGCCTCCCACGTTCTCTTTAGAATGGCAATAGCACCCACCTGAAAGGTGTCAGAACTGAGTTCTGGTGAATTCCAGGTGACAAAAAGGCCTGGTGTTATGTCCTTTCCTTTGGATCAGGAGAATGCATGTTAACCACCCGAGCTGACACTATCTCCTTTGACTGTGACATCTCAGTAAAGTGAACACACTTTACCCTATAATGTAGTACAAAGCAGTATTACTGAGTTCACCATGAGAGCAGGAATTTTGCTCCATGAGAAGAAAACAACCCACAAGCTGACATGACCTGGGTGCCAGCATTTTCAGTGTCAAGGCACACCAAGCTGCAACCTCATTTCATCTCTTTTGGATTAGCTGTCCATATCAAGGATACTTCTACTCTTTACTTGATGAAGAGCATTGGAGGTTTTATTGCATGCTCCGGATATAATATGAAATAAGTTATAATTACCCCTTCATCCTGTGAAAGTGGGTTGTTGATCATCAAGTCTTGTTGTCCAGCTTTTCGAGGATTCGTAATATGCTGTGAATAGGAATTAAGACCTTTAGATTCTCTATTAGACATGCGGAAAATATTGAGGCAGAGGGAAGGAAATATGTCTGGATTCAACTTACTATTTCTTTAATCTTGTTATACAGTGTTCTTAATTTTGTTGTTTTACTGATCCATTGACTTCTGTCAGAGGGGAGAACATTCAGAAACAGCTGCAGATCAATGAAACATTGGTTGGTTGGTTAGAAAGACAAGCAAGTTATATTGACGTAGTGACACTTTCTTAACAGAATCATATTTGTAATTTGGAGCTTTGGTATTTCGTGGTAGGATATAGTAAATTGAAATAACCGTGGTGTGCATGTTCAAACGATTCACTGAAAGGCATCTGCCAAAGATGTTAAGCCCTCAAACAGGATCCTCTTTAATACTTCTCACTTGTGCAGTATCTTTGGTATATTTTGCATCATATTGTGCTATCTAATGTGATATTGTAAATAAGCTGCCTCAACAGGTTAATCATATATTCTGACAGACCATATCTGCTTCACTTGTCAGCTCCACAGACTCCTTGCCTGTTGGCAATTGACCTGAGCAGCCCCTCCTACTTTGCTTAACCTAATCCTATAGGAAGGTTGCTTAGGGTTCTTATAGTCTCATCCCATAAAAAGAAAAGGATATACAGAACTATTTTAAAAGCAGGGATGACTGATAAATCCTGATTGAAGATCTTAAAGATTAGTTGCACTTTCAGTGAAAAAAATACGACTTTGATCAAAAATTTCACAATGAAGCATGCCCAAGTGAAATATAATTGACATAAATCCTTCAATATGAACAGTAATTTAGTTGTAAGGTATTTCAAATCATTAATTGTTCTGTGAATTATAAAAATCACCAGAAGAACATTGGGATGGAATCTTTCAAAATTCAGTTGACTCTTTACATCAGCAATCTTCAAGTGCATCAGGTAATACGTTGGTATATTACAACTACAAGCTGTAAATAAATATTTTCTTCTTACCTTCCAACAAACACTACGGAACCTGCTGCTTCTCAGCTGCCCATTAATCCCCTTCAGCCGTATTGTTGCCAAGTAATTGTTGTTTACAAATAATTCTTCCCATTCTTTGCTACATGGAATGAACAGGGGGGGGAAGAACTTTTAAAAATTATTATTAAAGACTTAGCTGACTGTGAAGCAATATAACATGAAGTAATTTTGGGTAAACAAAAGGAAAGGAAGTTTTAAATGTATATATTTAGCAGTGTGCTATTTCTAAACGCATGGTTGTCTTTTTGGACACATTTCTTCCCTGGATTTAATGAATATGTAGATCACTATAATTATGCCAGCTACTGAAATTCATAATGTCTGTGGAGGCTATTCCATTTCCTCTAAAATGTTGGTACTGCAGTTCAGTGAATAAACAAGAAAAATGAATATTAATATAAGCACATTTGGGTTTCAACCATAGATAAAGCAGTACCTATTTGAAAGAATACCTAATTTCAAAATATGGTACAAGGAAGTATAGTGTTGACTATTATTTCTGCACATGACACATTTGCCTAAATGAAGCCTCTTTTCTACATAACGTCAAGCTGGGCAGTTAAGCATAATAGAAGATGACTTCCGTTAACTTTTAGTGCTGTTTACTACTGCAGTCTCTTCCACTTCTTTCTACATGATCAGTCTTAAAAATTTAACAGGTGCTAGCAAATTTTTAAAAAATAAATTTTAAAAAACCCCTCACTGTATAAACTGTTAAAGGCAAGCTTGAGTACCTTGCAGTACCTACGGCTGACTAGATAAACAACCTAAATATGCCTCCTAGGCACAAAGACACCAGGGGCCTAACACCTGTGCTTCATTAATGTACAAGTAAATCTACTCTACTGGGAAACAATTGGAAATTAATTGTCCCAAACCATTTAGTGAATTTGAATACAAGAATTAAACTATATTTTCTCTATTTTCCACTGAACTGAATCTCTAGAACAATACCACCCACCTGAGGATCTAAAGTGAAATAGCCCAAAGACTTCCTTGAGTCACTGAATTAACAAATATAATTTGACTAAAACAAAAACAAAGACAAACTAAAACTTCTTCTCACATAAGCAAAATCAGAGATTCCTTGGTTTGTGGGAGGAGGTGAAGGTAGGTCATGAAGTAAAAGCAGGCTATGCCTCAGTTGCCACATTTGGTGAAAGTTAAAGGTTTATGGTTTTTCTTCCTCAGATAAAAGTATGAATGGTAACTCAGACCAAACATTGGTTACATTTCTTGATTTGTGTGGAGTAAGACAAACCAAGAGCCTGGGTTCAAACACAATGCTAACTCAAAGTGGTGCCTCAGCAGCGGAAGGAGGCAGCTACTATCGCCTTTGCTCCTGACCTGACCATTTGCTCATTCGTGCTAAAGGTTTGCCTCTGTGTTCCACAAGAACCAGGTCACTGCTAGGATTCCAGACTGGGCAATGTACTTGTTGGACAAAGTAATGTGCAACTCCTAGAAAAACTTTTGCAGGCTAAGCTTTGTTCTGATCAAGCAAATACAATAAAGAATCCAGACATATGTTTAAAAGAATTGGGGCATACATCAACATACTTTACAAAACTATTATAATCTGATAAACGACATAAAAGAAGAAAATGCAGAAAGCAGAAACCACTGTTGCCAGCTATTTGTTCTGTGGAAGGAACAAAACACGCCTAATAAAAATGTGTGTTTTACCAAGTCTTCTAACTAGAAAAAATGTGGTTTTTTTGCACAGCATAGTGTCTGAAACTTTTATGGGAAATTTAGCAGAAATGTAAGAGTTGCAGATTAGTAATGCCAGCCAGAGACGTTAAAGCCTGGCCTCAGAAACAGGAAGAGCTTCAGCATTAGGACTGCAGGTGCCAAGATCAACCAGATAAACACTGTTATCTATAATTACTTCATTTTTAGCTTAAATCACAGGTAATGAGGGAACTCAGTCTCGAAAAGGCAATTAAGAACTGTACACAGTCTTTCTGCTTTTTGTACAAAGAAAAATATTTTAGAAATTGTTCAAAGATTGATCCATTTTAATTCTCCTAGATTTATTTAAAAAAAATAACATGCAAATAATTACTAGTAGTACAAAGGCAAACAGTTTACAAGAGTGTAGGACATATTTGTTACTGACATTGGTTAAAATAATGAACCACAAAGCCATACAACCATCTAGCAAAATTAAAAATTATCCAATATATCATTTAAGTATCCCTGGTATTTTTATTATGTGGCCATTTCATAATTTTCATAAAACTTTATATACAAATAGTCTATATGTGTACATTTAGCAAGAAGAAACTAGTTATTCCTCATATACAAAAACAATCTGACAAGTTAAAATAATCTCATGCTCTATGAGAAGGCAGGTGAGGGGCCATAGAATCGAGAAGAACCACTCCATGGTAGAGATGGCGGCAGAATAGCACATCTCCAGGACAGCAGTGAAAAGCTTCACTGATGCCGCTGTCCCAGTAGCAATGTCCTGAGGGTGGTGGGGGTCAAAACAGGACATTCTGAAGGTGTGTCAGAGGACACGACAGCTTTGCAGGTTCCTAAGCCCCTTCACTCTCCCAAAAGGCTCCACAAGAAGCCTCAAAACCATGTCAGTTCTGGAGCTGGCATAATTTATTCCCATCCATTGCTGTCAATGGGGGGGGGGGAGCAGGGAGAGAAATGAAACAGGGGAGGCCACTCACATCTCCCACCCTGACCACCATGAGTCACCAGGGATTTGAGTAAGGCAATTGCTTCCTATAGAATCTGTGCCCCATGCTCCCCTGCAATAGATCACTCAGCTAGTCTCTCTGGTTCTCCAGTGCTTAGAAGTCTTGAATTTTGGGCAGAGGAATTTAATAAACAGCAAAGAGCAAAGTGGCTTTTAAGTATCAATGTTCAGCATATGGTTGTCAAGGGTTGAGTGTGGAGGTGATGAAGCATCTATTTTATTTTTTCTTAAATTGACATTTCTCATCTGATTGACAGTGATGGGCATTTCACTCCATTCAGATAAAGGGTGCAAATATCCAGAACAGGGAAAGCCAATATGCTGCCGTTGAAATATTTTGGCTACGACTCCCATCATACCTGGCCATTGGCCATGTGGCTGGGTCTCATGGAAGCTGTATAAATCTGAAGACTACCACATTGTCAGCTTCCACCTTTCTATATCAATGGTAGCCAAAGAGCCAAACATGAATCAAACTGGAACTACTTTTGCCCCATTGTCACAAATGTAGGGCATGGGATCAGAATTGAATCTGATGGTATGACACTAGGGAGCAAGCAATACTGAACACAATATAATCCACTTATGAGTAAACATACACAAGATTGCACTGTAAGACACTAAAACTTTATACGTTCACAAATCAACAAGATGCAGTCCCCAAACCATTTAATGTGCTGGATGCTAACAACAGACAATGGGTTGCCAACATTTTTGGACAAGTGAGCAACAATTTTGAATTCTGAGGGTTAAGCCAGAGTCAGTCACAGAATGGCTGCCATGGAAGCACAATATTAGAGAGAGATTGCTGCTTCTTTGACCCCACACCCCTGGCCCAACAACCTCATGCTTACCATGAGAGGTCAGCAATGTCCTGCTAGCCCTGATTATGAAGATACAACTGTTAAGGCTCAATAACCAATTTTTATCATTGCCAATCCTGTACAAACTTACCTGGGATTAAGTCTCATTAAACACAAAGGGACTTCCTTCTGAATAGGCATGTGCAGAATTAAGATAATGCTTTATTATTAATAAGCGCTTGGCTTTAAGTCCTGCATAGCACGAGACATGCCTCAGCCTTTTAGCAAAGTTTTCACATTTGTATTTGCTATTGGAGGGAGGAGGGTGAACATCTACACAACTTGTTTAGCTGTATTTGTGCAGAAAATAACTTTTAGGGACTACCTGATCTCAGATGAACCCACCACAGGAAATATGGATCCTGGTTACTAGGAAAAAGGGAAGAACGAACTATGGAGATACAAAGGACTTATTTGAAAGGAATAAGCTGAAGCAGGAGAAGTTCACTAAATGAAAAATGAAAGCTGCAGGTATTTAGGACCTGAGGGATTCCTACTGCCTGCTGTCTAAACCACTCATTTATGGATCATAGCTCTGGCTTTAACTTTACTCTTAAGTCAGGTACTTGAAGACCAGGACTCAGGGTGCTTTCACATCTGTGTGTTAATGCGCACAGATCTGATTTTCCATGTGCCCTTTTGTGCACATTAGTTCACACATGGGAACTTTCAACTGAATTCTATTTCAATGTTTCTCATCTACGCTAGTGGGCTGCACTTGATGAGATGTAACGGCACTGTGTGTTGCACCCCCAAACCCCTCTCCCCTCAAGGACTACAGTGGTGCCCCGCAAGACGAACGCCTCGCAAGACGGAAAACCCGCTAGACGAAAGGGTTTTCCGTCGCGGAGGCGCTTCGCAAAACGAATTTCCCTATGGGCTTCCTTCGCAAGATGAAAGCCCATAGGGAAATCTCCGGGACAGTGGGGAAGCGCAGCGCCTCTTCCCCACTGTCCTCGGACCTCCTCCCGCCGCCAGGCTTTGGAAGGCTGCTCCGAAGCCTGGCGGGGGGCGGAGAGGTTTTTTAAAAACCCCGGGACAGCGGGGGACTTCTCCGCTGTCCGGGGCGATTTTAAAATGCTGCCGGGCGGCAGCGCTGACGCCCGGCAGCATTTAAAAAAAACCGGGACAGCGGGTTTAAAATCGCCCCGGGCGGCGCGTTTCTCCGCTGTCCCCGACGGCTTTTGAAGGCAGGCGGGGGGAGCAAAGACTTTCGCCCCCCGCCCGCCCTCAGAAGAGGTCCAGTACCTCTTCTGAAGGCTGGCGGGGGGCAAAAGCCCCTGGGAAGGCAGGCAGGGGGGACAAAGACTTTTGCCCCCCGCCAGCCTTCAGAAGAGGTCCTGGACCTCTTCTGAAGGCTGGCGGGGGGCAAAAGTCTTTGTCCCCCCTGCCTGCCTTCCCGGGGGCTTTTAAATCGCCCCGGGACAGCGGAGAAGTCCTCCGCTGTCCCGGGGTTTTTTAAAATGCTGGGGGGTGGGAAGAAAAGCCCTTCATCCCCCCCCCCAGCCTTCAGAAGAGGTCGGGGGACAGACTGTCCCCGGACCTGGTCTGAAGTCGGTTTCCCTAGGAACGCATTAATTGATTTTCAATGCATTCCTATGGGAAACCGTGCTTCGCAAGACGAAAAACTCGCAAGAAGAAAAAACTTGCGGAACGAATTAATTTCGTCTTGCGAGGCACCACTGTACTTCTCAATTCTCCCTAAATTCCAGATTGTTGAGATCCATTGTGGGCATATGCACATATATTTGTTTACCTGTGCATGTGGGATTTTTATTTTCGAGATACAAATGTTCTGATATTTCAGATTTGCACAGAAAGTGAGTTTTAAAAGTGCACAAATGTGTGTGTTGTGGCCAGACCTACTAAGGAACGTCTCACCAACAGCAGGTGGGGTTGATAGATGGAACTCAGATAAACACCACCACACATGTAAAGCAAAAGAAATGGGTGAAATAGACAAGTTGTTTGAATAGTGTCATGTGATGCAATAGCTGCAAACACTATTCTCTGATAAAAAGAAAAATAACTTTAAAATCTATTAACCACAGAGTTACTGAAAGATTCTGGCACCTTTGTCTGCTACAGGATACTTGAAACTAAAATTCTAGTATTTGCAATCATCTGCAGACTCCCGAACTACTAAACTTGGCCAACAACTTGCTTGTGGTTCTGCAGCAGATGTTCTTGCTTTTAGGTCACTAAAAACCTTATGGACTAGTTTCACTCTCCAAGGAGGAAGTGCCAGCATGATTAAGATCTGAAAAAGCACAACTCAACACCACCAGAAGCGTGGTGCCATTTATCTGTCAATTTCAGTCACACTGGCACAAAGATGATTTGAGCTTGGAGTTTAAATGAATCCTGATAGCATTATTGCAGTGCATTACTTAGGCCCACTGTGCTTAAGAACTTTTAATAAATATTTTAATTCACACTCACTTTAGTAATGAACAATGGCCATCTGTGTGTGTGAGATGGTACTTGTTAAACTTTAAAAACCCACGACAAAGACATTAACATAAAGCACATAAGATATTAAAGGAATGGTGGGATTTATCAGAATAAATGGAGCTGTTTTGAAATTATAGCTACAGAAGCGAAATGACTCCAAAACACCAAGTATTATTTTTCTATTTACTATTTTTTAATACTATTTTTTGCTTCTTGGAAAAACTTCCATGAATGCTTCCACTAAAGTAGTTTGTAGAAATAAGAGATGAAGAGGCAACTGCTCCAGTTTTCTGGTTCTTTTCCTCTGTTGACAATATTAAAGGTCAAAGGCAAGAAGCAGCTCTTTAGCAGAGGTGTTGCGTGTAGGAACTGGTTCCTGCCATCTCTGCTTGTCCTAGAAGGAAAAGATTCTTAAGATTCTTAAGCACCAAAGTACTTATTTGGCTCCCTGCATGTCCTGGTCATAGAAGCCAAGTCTCTCCTGGATCATAGAAACCAAGTCTCTCCTGGATCTACTCCGTACTTGGGTTCTAAGCAAGGGAGCAACAACTATGTGATTGACCACAATAGCAGAGAGTGAACAACAACACATATGGTGGCACAAGGTGGGCTGCTCATACAGTCTTCTGTCTCTGACCTTTATTTCATCCACTAATATCCCATTAAGGCAGGAGACAGAGTCAATCATACTGCATACATTAATGGCTATATTTCCAGGTCTGCCATTTCTCACATGTCTGTGACTGAAGTTACTAGAACCCACTAGAATTATAAGAAGGCAATATAAGAGAAGTCCTCTTGTTTGAATGGGGTAAGTAACAGGAAGCAGAGACCAGGACAGTTTTTTCCAATGGAGGAATGTAGAAAGTGCTGATGATACTAAATTGTTCAGGGTCATTAAAACAGAAGTGGATTGTGAAGAGCTCCAAAAGGACCTCTTCAAACTCAGTGAATGGGCGGGGGAAAGGCAAATGTGATTCAGTGTAAACTAAAGTAAAGTGATGACTGTCAGAGCCAAAAAACCCTAATTTCACATATACGCTTATGAGGTCTAAACTGGCAGTGACTGACCAGGAACGAGACCTTGGGGTTGCAGTGAAGATGTTGACTGAGTGTGCAGCAGGTGTGGAAAACACAAATTCCATGCTGGGGTCATTAGGAAAAATCTGTGGTGTGGCCGCATTTCAAATACTGTGTACAGTTCTGGCTGCCTCACCTCAGAAAGGATATTGTAGAGTTGGGAAAGATTCAGAAAAGGGCAGCCAAAATGATCAAGCAGAAACTTCCCCTTGAGGAAAGGCTGAAGCACTGGGGGCTTTTTGGTTTTGATAAGAGACCAGTAGAAGGTGACACGATAGAAATATATAAAATTATGCATGGCATGGAGAAAATGAGTCAAGGAAAGGTTTTCATCCTCTTTCACAACACTAGAGCTTTCGGACATCCAATAAAGCTGAATTTTGGAGGGCAGGCAAAATAAAGTACTTCTCCACATAGCACATAGTTAAACTATGGCATTCACTCCCACGGGAGGCAGGGATGGCTACCAACTTGGATGGCTTTTAAAGAGGATAACAGAAATTCAAGGAAGTCACGGCTACCAGTAGCCACTAGCCACAATGGCTATGCTCTGCCTCCACAGTCAGGGGCAGTATGCTTCTGAATACCAGCTGCTAGAAACCACAGGAGGACAGAATGCTCTTGTGCTTGTGTCCTGCTTGCAGGCCTCCCATAGGCACCTGGTTAGCCACTGTGAGAACAGGATACTGGACTACATGGGTCACTGGCCTGATCCAGTAGTCTCTTCTTATGTTCTTAACCCTTTCCAAAGTCTACTTTTTTGTTAGAGCTCTTCTTTGTGCTAACATTATTATCTAATTTTATTGCAATATGCTGAACAGGTGTTTCATAAAACAGAATCATTCTCTGATGCACCTGGAGATAATTTGGAATTGTAGACTAAATCTGTCCATTTAATTGGGAGGGAAATACTGCAATAATTTAATAAATATGGACAAGGGAGAGACAGAAAGAGTAATTCCTCCAACAAACATGCCAAAACTCAAGCACTTCTCTCTTCAGCTTGAAATTTGTGTTTATACTGTGACATGGATGATGTAGCATACAGTCCTCTTCCTAATTATACAACCAGCATAGATCGCTCTCCTCCACTCTGTGGACCACAGGTTTTAAGAAGCAAGCAAAAGTGGAAAGCTGTGGTCCACAAAGTGGAGGGGAGAGACCTATGCTGGCAATAATCCCTGCCTAGTCCAATGTGGATAGTTGTGACAATGTACAACAAGCAGAGCAAAAATCTCCATGGGAACTTGCTGTAAGGAAGTGACAAATCTAGATCTACAGAGAAACCTGATGACCCCTTAGTCACCCAGCATAAAAGGTTATATGGGACAGGGAAACATAAAACAGGTAGAGAGGAGAAACATCTATTGGCTTTGCCCTTGCCTAAGCACTCTGAAACAAACAGCACCCTAAAATGGAAGAGTTCTACTACTCCTGCCCCCTAAAAATGAACATGGCTGTGATCATTGCATCAGGAGCAGGGTTGAAGGGAAAGCAAAAGGAGCCATATACAATTTTTTTATGGCTCATTTCCCTTCAAAATAAAGACCACAATATTTCCAGGAACACTTCCACTTTTAAGAAAATAGAGGAAAACACCATATTGCTTTCAGTCTGGTTTGCAAACCAAGTGGATCTACTCAGCTAGGATATACATAATTATGAATACAGTTCCATTCACATGTGCTAGCATTCAGTTGCATAAGCGATCCTTGATTGAAAAACACTGAGACCCATTGTTGAGTCACTCAAGAAGCAGGTCCTCTCTTACATTTTTCTTGTCTCATGCTGGCATGAAACTCATGTAAGACAAACCATGATGTTGAAGCGTGAATGAGCAAGCAGAAAGGAAAGAAAAGCAGCTAAGCCATAGTTTGGCTGAGTGTTGCATTCAAACTCAGGTTTATGGTTTGTCTCACGCAAACTGTAGCTGGGGCTTGTTCTTGACTCAACACTTGTGGCTTGCTTGCAGCAAGGACAAACCACAAAACTGAGTTTAGATGTAGTACGAAGCCAAGCTAGTCTAAGTTCTAGGTAGCATGATAGCAACAAGACTAGGTAAGGAGCAAAGCAGCCATGATTTTTCCTCTGACTGCCTGTGTACTTGCTTGTTCACATTTAGCCATGGTTTGACTTAGAGTTACGTGTGAACTGGTTATGAGCTGGACATGGAAAATAATGCTTAAGCGGTATCAGAAAGAACTTCCAAAAAATCATCTTTACAGTGCTAGAACAAGAGTGAAACAATCAACCTCCAACTAGAAGCAAGTAGAAAGCCTGCTGCACCATTCAGTCACCAATTCCTGCCTTGATCTACCCCTCCCACCTTATATAAAAGGTAAAGGTAAAGGTACCCCTGCCCGTATGGGCCAGTCTTGCCAGACTCTGGGGTTGTGCGCCCATCTCACTCAAGAGGCCGGGGGCCAGCGCTGTCCGGAGACACTTCTGGGTCACGTGGCCAGCGTGACATCGCTGCTCTGGCGAGCCAGAGCCGCACACGGAAACGCCGTTTACCTTCCCGCTAGAAAGCGGTCCCTATTTATCTACTTGCACCCGGGGGTGCTTTCGAACTGCTAGGTTGGCAGGCGCTAGGACTGAGCAACGGGAGCGCACCCCGCCGCGGGGATTCGAACCGCCGACCTTTCGATCGGCAAGCCCTAGGCGCTGAGGCTTTTACCCACAGCGCCACCCGCGTCCCTTACCCACCTTATATACACATTGTTTATTTGCCTGATCCTAGAAAGATTATCTTAAGAAGATCCATATTAGCTTGAGCATCCTCTGTTACAAGTCTTTCTTACAGAGTTCTGCAAAGCACTATTAACTTGGATGATACGGGCACAATTTAAATGAGCAACATTAAGCTAGTAAACTATTTTCAAGGAAATAAGAAGAAAAATAATTTGGAAACAAAATTATATTAAATAAAGCATGAGGTGTCAATATTTAGTAGACTATTATGCAAAATAATGCATCGAAATCATAACTCAGTAAAACAAGGGATATTAATGTTAATACTTATACGTGTTACACGTGAAATATAATTAATAGTAGTTAAAGGTAAAGGTAAAGGTACCCCTGCCCGTACGGGCCAGTCTTGACAGACTCTAGGGTTGTGCGCCCATCTCACTCAAGAGGCCGGGGGCCAGCGCTGTCCGGAGACACTTCCGGGTCACGTGGCCAGTGTGACAAAGCTGCATCTGGCGAGCCAGCGCAGCACACGGAAACGCCGTTTACCTTCCCGCCAGTAAGCGGTCCCTATTTATCTACTTGCACCCGGGGGTGCTTTCGAACTGCTAGGTTGGCAGGCGCTGGGACCGAGCAACGGGTGCGCACCCCGCCACGGGGATTCGAACCGCCGACCTTTCGATCGGCAAGCCCTAGGCGCTGAGGCTTTTACCCACAGCGCCACCCGCGTCCCTCTAATAGTAGTTAGAAAATCCTTAAAGAAAGTTAAGTTATTTTGTCCTCAAGATTAGATTCTACAGAGTAAAAAACAAAAGCCTAATTGCCCATCTCCCCAATCAGTTATTCATTAGTATATATTTTGGGGGAAAGCTGTTAAATAAAAGAAGTTAAAAATGCTCACCTTCAATTTTATTTCATAGGTCACTGTTATATCATCTAATAAGATAATTAAAAACATGCAAGCAGCTGGTACTGCGGCTAAACAGATTAATGTAATAGTCTGTAGTCATATGTGCTGGCAAGAGGTTCAACTCTTTGGCGAGGAGAAGGTCAGCTGCCCTTGGGAAGGAGAGAAAGACAGTATTTCTACTTTCTAGTGGCACCGTATTGCCAACATTAAGGATGGAGCCCACGGTTTGCTGACTAAGAGAATTACCATTCTCAGGAAGTATCAAGGGCAAAAATTGTCATTAAAAGGGATAGTTCATTTCCTCAAATTATTAACTGTGCTTTGTATTTAGAGGTTCTAGCAATCACACACCTATAGCAAATGTAATACTTTCGATTACAAGTATTAGCAATCTGCCTCTTCTACCAGCAGTTTGCCAACTCTCAATATATTCCTGAGAGGGTCTTCTTCAGGTCCTGCTGCCTTCAGAGGTTGATGTCTGTGCGTGAAGACCCACAAGATGGATTTTTCAGTGTTGGCTTCCAACGAGAACTTGGTTGACTTGACAGAGGTTGATGTATTTCTACTCATAGGCAAAGACCTTTTTTATTTCCCCTGGCCATTTAGCTGTTATGTGTGGGGGGTTTTTTCTTGTTTTTTTTAATACAGGTGTTCCTGCTTTGCTTTTGTTTTGTTAAAAACCCTGTACAGGGTTGCATGTTCATAAATTCCACTGAAATCAATGAGATTTACATATACATAAATGACTATAGCTATTGCTTCTTTCTAGTTTGACTTCATTATATAATAATTTGAAAAGAAACATTTTCAATATATTTTCCATCGTTGCTGTGGTGACACTGTTATGGATTATTGGTCAATTCCTTTTTTTCTAAACCACTACATTTCCCCACAACTATATTTTAGTTTAACATTCACACATTTTTGCTCATGAAGTTCTTGTCTGTTCTTTGCAATGTAATTTAGAACTTAGAGCCAAACAATTTGCAGCTAGCCTCATTATATGTTTGGAGCTACTTCTTACTGAGAATAAAATATTCATTTCACACCTTAAATACTGTAATGCTACTTAATAGCAGTGTCGGGTCTGCCAACTATTAAAAGCCAAGGCTTTCTTCTTCTTCTTTAATATACCATATGACCTAGCTCTATCATTTTTGCTTTCTAATTGTACCAATAAATTAATACTGTGCTGCAATAATGGCCGGCTCTGATTTATGATAAAAATGGTTTAGTATTATTTTAGCAAAGTCGTTCTTTATCACTTACTTTCAAAGCACAATTATTATTCAGCGATCTTGTAACCAAGAAGCCTTGGGGCTATGGCACCTGACTATGTGGCAATCAGCAGAATTTAGACGGGGGGGGGGGGGGCTAAGTCTCTATTTTCTGATTATCCAGAAAGTTGGACCCAATTTGACATTAATTATACATATCAAGTGCTATGAGACCTACTGTTAAACCAACAAAATTCAATGTGTGCTGTTGTATCCTGTCACTCATCTGTCTATCAAATAACTTCTACATCTCTGTTTAAGAGTCCTACGGTCACTTATATTTTGGAGTCTCTACTTCTTGACAAAATAGTAATCTATGGTTGAAGATGGCAAGACCATGACTCTTGTTTTCTCCTTTGGAAGCTAATACAGCAAACATTAAAAATAAATAAATCAGAGAAGTCAAGGAAGCTATTTCGTTTGCGAATTCCTGTTCCATTGTTCTTGTAAAAGACAAAACTTTTCTCAACTAACATATGCTACAAATCTGTTGGATGTGCAAAAGATGCTCAGTGTTCATGGATTCTTCTAGTGTTTCTGTCCAGATACTTCAAAACACTTATTCAATATTGCATTCATCACTAAAATGTTATGAAGGCTGTATAACCAGGCAACACCCTTTGATGTTACTTATACCAAGACCCCAATCTCAAGTGTTACATGCCACCTTCAAGTAAAACCAGGGCTTATGATACTCCAGCAGAAGGCCTTCGGCCATTGCAAACAATTGTAATTCTTTCTGAAAACACCACATTTCTGCATGGTCAACAGTCAATGAGTAACCCATGGCTTTCTTGGATTGCAGTTCAGGTTCATATGATAGGCAGAGCTGGCATCAGGACCTGTCATTCTTGACAGGTCCTCTGTACCTTGGCAAGGTACTGGCAATCCAATCAGCACCAAGCAACTGGATCCACCTACAATGCTCCTGATCCAGCACTGCTTTAATTGTGGGGAATTAAATTACTTCCTAGACCAGGCATGGCCAAACTTGGCCCTCCAGATGTTATTGGCCTACAACTCCCATCATCCCTAGCTAACAGGACCAGTGGTCAGGGATGATGGGAATTGTAGTCCCAAAACATCTGAAGGGCCAAGTTTGGTCATGCCTGTCCTAGACTCTGCAACCCAGCGGTATTTGGAGTGGTGCTACTGTAGCCAGGAAAGCCTGCATGTGTCATTGACAGGATAGGGGACCTGTTAGAGGACACTATGCTCTCAAACATGGAGCCAGCCATGATCACAGGTCTAAAAATTATTTGTATTGAGTTAATATGGAACTTTAAAAAGTCTAAGTAAACTAAGTAGCTCTAGGCAGACAAGTACAAATAAAAGCTGATCCTAATTTCTGTGACTAGCCAAGAAAGAAGAAGAATTTGCCAGGAAATGCTGATAATTCCAGAGTAAGGATTCTAGGAAAGACAAAAAGACTTTAACCCAAAAATGGAGTGGTAGAGAGAGAGAGAGAGAGCTTCCTTCAAATGAAATTACCACACACCATGAAATCTGTTCCAATCACTGGTGTGACTTCAGCATACAGTATTTCCTGAAATGTCCTCCAGTCTCTGGAGTCACACCAGAGACTAGCACAGGGCTTTTCGCAAAAGTAAGTTAAAGGAAGAAATTCAAATTAAATGCTGACAAAAATGATTTCATATGTTGTTGAACTGGAATTTTGGTTATCAAAAGCCAGAAAGCATGAGAAACTCTCACCTATATGAAAGAAATGTTCCTTCAGAATCCGAAGTATGATGCAGTCTTCCATTCTCATTTGACATATCTAGGAAGATAAACAGAGGTTTTTAGCAGGTTAAAGGAGAGTGGCATGGATGTACAGAAGTACCAGCTCTTTGCACAGTAAGATTGGACCACTGGGAGTTGAATCAACCCTGATGCAATCTGTCTCTCAAAATGTATGGATTAAGTTCATCAATGTGAAGGAAAAAAATACAGAGGAGATGCACTGGTTGAGCCCCAACTATGAAGGGTCTAGCAGCTGGTTTACACATGCATGGACATCACTTAATGACTAGGCAAGAAGTGATAATCAAAGATCAAAGAAACAAAATTGTGACACAAATTCAGCTATAAGACACCAAGACATGTGTGTGTGAACCATTAATAAATTTCTTAGGCATCCAAGGAAAGGCATGACTTAGTGCAATTTATGTAAAATCCAAGGTATAAAATTAGACCCCAAAGTGGGGTTGTGGTGCCATGCAGTACAATCCCATATCGACATGATATCTATCATACCACTTTAAACAGCTATGGCTTCCCGTGAAGAATTCTGGGAAATTTAGTTTGCTAAGGGTGCTGGAAGAACCCTATTCTACTTACGGAGCTACAATTTCCAGACTTCCATGGGAAGAGGGGTTGATTCTTAAACCATGCTGCAAACTGTAGCTCTGGGAGAGAAATAGGGGTCTCCTAACCATTCTCGGCCTCTTAGTAAACTACAGTTCCAATGGTTCTTGGGGGAAGCCGTAACAGAAGGAGTCCGGGTCTACCCAGAAATAAGCCCCACTGAGTGAAATGGGACTTATTCCTATAGGTTCACACTCTGTTTCCCAATAAATTGAGTTTTATATTCTTGATCAGCTCTCTATCCGATAAGCACAGTTGTACCTTGGTTTTCAAACAGCTTAGTGCTCAAACGTTTTGGCTCCCGATCGCTGCAAACCCGAAAGTGACAGTTCCGGTTTGCAAACTATTTTTGGAAGCCAAACGTCCGACGGGGCTTTTGATTGGCTGCAGGAGCTTCGGTTTTGGCTTATCTTCTGCCAAAAATACAAGGGCTTATTGATGCAGGCATGAGCAGTGAAATCTTGTGGGCCCAAGATATAATGGTACTGCCTCCATGAATAGGGATTAGAGTAGTCACTATTATATGTTTCTGGTCTGTCAACACCAATACCTTGTTATGAGATCGCCATGCATGTTCTTCTGAATGCCAATTAATATATTGTGGCATGCAATTCTAGCCATGGGATACAGAATCACATGCAGAAATGTGCAATGTTTTATGATACATATGTTAAAATTGAAGTGATTTCCGCAGTCATAGGTGCAGTTGCTTAGAAGTGCTGCAATCATGTCAATTACCATATGGTGAAAGCGTGTAGCGCACAAACACTTATCCACATACTTTGGTGCTTAAATATGGGATCATGCAGAGAAAGAAATGATATTCATTTATTTAAGCTAAGATTAGATATGACCACTCTTTCAGCTAAGACTAGATATGACCGCACTTTGTAACCCTATACGGTGGCTGGCTGACAATATTTGTACAAGTGGAAAATATGAGAAAAGGGATTTTGCTTTGAATGACAAAATGTTTTGTAGTTCAAATTTCTATCTTCCCAGCCTATAAATAAAATGATGCATTACTGCTAAGAAACTAGAACTGCATTAAATCATGTTTTCATGGTTAATGCTTGGTAATAATCACCCCCAGTTTCTGCTCTAAAGACTAAATCATATGCATATATATATTTAAAAGTGCATAATTTGTGATCTCTGAGAAGAAAAAAGTAATAGAGAAGAATTTGCTTACATTATGAAGTTACAAATTGCAGTAGCATATTTTTAAAATACCACATACTTTTATTTTAGCATATTTAAAGCTTAATAATTTAATGATTTATTCAGCTTTAATTTATACCTTCAAAACACTCTGAGATGCCACTGGAGATCATAACAGTGGTCCTGGTTAAGTCAAATAATAATTAGAGCTTTCACTTTAAAGATGAGATTATTTTTTAATTATTGAGTGAAGTACTTGAGGTACCATACTTATATAATTACACTACTCATTAAATGGTTATTGAAAGCTGAAATGTAATTTTAATGACAGCTACCTATTTTTCTTTGCACACTTTGTAGATGACAGATCAGTCAAGAATACTGGTTTGCTCAAAATTTCTTGCAGCTGCAGTAGAGCTTTCAGGTGTAGAACAATTAGGCTGTGCTTATTTTAAAACTTTTTTTAAAAAAAATGCTCTCTCAATTAAGCGGTATTTTTATAAAGTGCAGAAATAGTGAGGAAAATAAATTGCCATCAAAGATGGTAAAGAAGATTCTGGTAAGTGGATATTTTTTTCCTCTCTGTAGCAACAGTAAACATAATATTCAAATGTGGTTGCTAATATGTACTTCTTCTGAATCATAGCCTTTGGAAGAAAATTGCTGAGGTCATAAGGTAGGGTATAAATTCAATTAACAACAACTTGGAGGCCAGAATACACATATTATTAGAATATAGCACATTTACTCATTAAAAAAAATCAGCAATAATGATAACAGATATTTCCCTCAAAATATATCACCCACCAAAAAATAAAAAATAAAAAAATAAGATACTGATGCTAAATATAAAAAGCTTCAATATACAACACTATTCCATATACTGTAATATGTCCCATGATTTTTACCTCTTTATATAATACTACTAACATAGTAGTAAGGAGACCCTTTATGTAACAGTTTGATTTTTTTTAAAAGACTTATCTAAGATAAATAATGTCACTGTTTACAGAATGCTTTTCCACGATTTCAAAGATAAGAATACAATGCAAAATTAATGTTTTCCTTTTCATTGTAAAAAACAAACAGAGAAGTAAATTTATTTCATTAACAGTATTAAAGAAAAGATTTCTGGGTTTGCTGTATGGGGAAAAGGCATTTAAGTTTAGAGAAGGGAGCAACTGCTTTGTTCCTCCAATCCCCCTGTTGAAATTAATTATAGCAAATGTTTATGAAAACATCTGTTCCATACAGTTATAAATTCTTAATTTTAGTACGGACAATTTCAGGTTCTTCCTGTTTTGAAGCAGTACAGTAACAATTTCAGAGTATACAGAAAACAGACAATTTTTACTCCTGAAGCTCATGTATATGAAATCTGCAGAATTTGAGCATCTCTTTAAAAGAAACCCCACACAAAACAGAGTGAGTGTTTTTCAAAGGCTACAACAAATCAAAATATCGCCATTTGATGAACGCAGTAAGATAGAAACTAAAGCTTGATTTAGTTAAAAAATGTAACTTTTGCTAAATTATGCAAACGACAAAGTACATATTTGAAAGATCTGCGTCAAACATACTTTGATAAATTTGATGGCTATCCGGTTGTTAAAGATAATACACTTGATATTGCTTGTACATGACAACAGAGGGTGCTAGAGAGTTTAAGATCAATAAGATCCTGTGCCATAAGCGCTCCTTTTGGACTTTTTACATAACACCCTTGCAACTACAGTGTTAAATTCAATTTACACCAACTAAGCTTTTAAAATGATTAAATGGAGCAAGCTCGAAGCAGTGTACAGAAACTGAATATAATGCCTTCAGCTAAAGAATTAAGTGCACTGCACTTCTGATATTTATAAAATAATTATTAGGCTGCAAAAAATTGAAGTACATTACACTCCAAGGGAGTTGCTGAAGTTTCCCAAAGTGAAAATGCAAAATATATTTCGGAATTTTAAAAGGGGGGGGGGGATCATTTAAGTGATTACTGTAGTGTAATCTGTAAAGACAGCGGTTTGCTGCTGTTGGAAGTTTAAATCTTATCTTATTTGCTAATGGGAAAAACACAAGCTATTAATAACCAGGACCCTATGACATCATGCAAAGGTTGTAATTCTTCATGAAAACAAACACAGATATAATCAAGTACCAAAGTTTAAGGCAGGTTTTCAGTAACATAGCATTGAATTCATATAAGACAGCACTGTATTTGAATACTGCAAAGTTTGAAAGCTATGAGCAAGGCAACTGTAGTGAGATATATATATGGGCACTCAAGAATTAACTTCCGAAGTTCAGAAGTTTCATGCTCAATACAAATCCAAAGTCACTCTACAGTGCATGTCTGGCACCTAATGGACTTGGCACTAGGCCCTTACCAGTCCCAGCTACAGTTGCCCATTTCTCTTCCAGTTCAAATCTACTGGGCAGCGGCAGCAGAGAAGAATGGCTTGGAGGCCTCCATAGTGCAAAGAGGAAGAACTTTCAGTGGGATTGAGTTCTTCTTAAGGACCCTCAGAAACTTCATTTCCCAGGGACTTGAGGCCTGAGGTTCTGATGCAGCGTTCTAGGGTGTAATAAAAACACTGGCTCCAGCCGTCCTTATTGCCTCCTTAAATTTGAGGGGTTTGTAAAGGGGTCTTCGAGGTCCACAGAGGGGTATGGCTGTTTAGGTCGTGCAGCAAACGAAGACATTGGGAGTACGGCTGGAGCTGATCTTGATTTTGCGGAGCAAATAATTCAGTTTAACTAAGTTCATTCTCAATGAAGATTTGGAGGGGGGAGCTGCCCATCAATGTGTACTACAGATAATTTTTAGATTGGAGGGGAACACTTCCTTCTCAAAAGGTAACACAAAACTACTTTTTGAGCCACCCAAAAGCCCAAACAGCAATATAGGTATTTTACAATTTAAAACAGTGCTGAAGTGAAATGCTGTGTGTGGGAGGCGGTGAGGCTGCCTGAAACCAAAAGCGGGTGAAAATATTTGCACCTTCATGCTTTAGTGCAGCAACACTTGCTTCTCGATCTATAGACGCCTTGTCATAGTGGCTGGTTCCTGCAACAGTTTTTTTGGGGGGGGTGGGGGGTGGAATCAAAACTAACAAACGTACAACAAACTTTAAAAACAGAACACATGGCTGAAGTTCACCTCTTGAAATACAGTCTGCTTTTCATAACGAAAAGGTAGGAGAGAAGTTCAGCTTCTAGCTTACTCTGTGAATAAAAATTGGTCTTGACTAACTCAAAGTTAAGACAGTTAATATCTTTATTTGCACAATTTTAAGTAAAATATGTTTTCATCAAGCACTACTGCAGAACACACTGTGAAGCTGAAAAACCTGGAGCATTACGGTAATTGTGTCAAGCAAGAAGACTATGGCTGCAATTCTATACACACTTACCCAGGAGTAAGCCTAAGTGAATTCAGTGGTGCTTACTTCTATTGTAGACATACCTAGGGTCACACTGTAAGCATGTGAACTAGGAGCTGCCATTGTAAAAAAACAAAAAACAAAAAAATATTCTTTGTAAGGAGCTGCTATTAGTGCAGTGAAAATTAGAGTAAATAAGGGTGCACGGCAGTTTGTGGAAATTTTCCTTTGAAAAATACATAAAATTGGAGGCAATTGATAACCAACAAATAGTGAAGTGTTTACAAAGGAGCTGGGGCTTGATCTGAAAACAAACAACAACTTTTCTGGCAGAGTACTAATGTGTAATATTATTGTAATAAAAATAAAATCAAAATTAAATATGAAATAAATGCTCAAAGTGTATAAATGCCATTACTACTCTGACTATTATCATGTCCCCCTTCCCAAAGGATTAAAAAAAATCAATTTTAGGAGAAAGAGTAAAAGATGCCAGAGGGCCACCTATCCAGCTGGATATGCTACACAGATTGTCAGTGCCTACTGGGGAATAAAGGGGCTTGGAGTCTGGTCCATAGTTCCCAAGGAGGAACAAACACACTGAGTGTTACTTGCCACCATATGGGCAGCCTACTACAGCCCACCAATCTTCATTGGAGCTCTTTAGTACTCCAAGTTGAGGTATTTTTGTTCCTGGAGATGGGGTCAAGGTGTCAAGGTAGCAGCTGGTCAAGAGCCAGGTGTTCAAGCAAAATGGAGGCAGCAGCCCTGCACAAGGTGTGCTGCTCTCACCTCAATTATACTTGCAACCATTTGAGCAGGAGTGTCCTTATAACCAGAGCACTGCTGCCTTCAGTTCTCACCCAATCTTTAATTTTATTGAATTCATGAAAATGAAAATAAACGTTATACAGATATGAATAATTCCCTTGTTAAAATTGCCAAATGCATTTTGACAGTATGCATTCATACTGCAGCTTAATTCATACTGCAGCATTCTTCAGCAGTTTAATTGATCTTGAATGTCAACTTCAGACCACACAGTCAGGCTTTTCTATATCATAAATTCAAATTTGTAATATCAAATTTAAAAAAGCATCTCTTTTTAACAGGTTCTGTTTTAACACACTACAGATAAAGATTCTCAGCATACATTAGTATGTACGGTATATATTAAACATGCCTTTACCCAAGATCTCTTCAGTCTTGTAAAAAAATAAAATTAAATCATGTCATTTAGCTGCTTATACAACAGACTCTCTGCTTGACAAGGTCTTCTTCCCTGCCATAGGTTCACATGACTGTTCAATTCAATTTCAGCTTGGAAATCCAGAATAGTTCTAGCTAACCCAAGTCAGAGGCTCTTGGAACTAATTTATGCAATGCTAAACCATAAAGTAAAGGTAAAGGGATCCCTGACCATTAGGTCCAGTCGTAACCGACTCTGGGGTTGCGGTGCTCATCTCGCTTTATTGGCTGAGGGAGCCGGGGTACAGCTTCCGGGTCATGTGGCCAGCATGACTAAGCCGATAGTTTAGTTTAAATCCTTAAGTCTTTATTCCTTTGGTGCAGTACCTCCCATTCCATACTCATAAAGAATTAATGACAAACTGTTTTGGGCTCTATTTGAAACAGGCATTGCCAAATCAAGCTATTGTCCATTGATCCTACCCTGCTACTAAGTATAGGTAGCAATAGGGAAGGAAGGGAAGGATGGAGGCTGTGAAGGGAACTCAATATGACCAGACACAAATCTAAAGCACTTTGAGTTCACCTAATACTGGGGTGACACTTACGGAACACCCCCAGTTCCAAATTGGCTGCCAATGCTTTACAAACTACCTGACCAGCCCCTTCCTTCTGAAAAATTATTCCATTATCTTATTTTACCTTCACAACTTGGCTACTTTAAAATATGGAATGTATTTCTTTAAAAATACAAAAGTTGCTAATGCCAAAAGAACACAGGTACTCATAAAAGCAAATGAAATAAAATAAACAATAACATATTAAGGAAACAATAGCAAGTTAATACAGAACATACAATAAAAAGCAGATAAGGTAGAATACCATTTGAAATTATCAGAATTAATTACATTTCGATAACTTTGCTATTATCATAGGTATGATTTGAATTTTAGATGTAATATTCTTAACAATAATTACATATTGAGTGAAGTTTTGAATTTTATTCTAACGATATGATATTGTAAAACTTACACATTAGTGTTCTATTATCAATTTTGGGGGAATATTTTACCCTAACTTCTAGGCAACTGTTGTTTTCTTTTAAATCAATTCTTCTGCCAAATCCGCATACTGTTTTTTAAACGCGGAGGGTTTTAAATAGTCATTTATAGACATTGAAAGGGCAGCTTTTGCAAGGGAAACTCAAAATAAAATTGGGTGCGCATGCAGACGGTAGCCTGTGCCCCTCTGGATCTCAGCCTAAATCTGCAGCAGCTGAAGCTAGAAGAATTGTTAAGTGGGAAAGCAAAATTGACATATAGATGTGCAAAATGACAGCTTGTTTGACGGAAGGAAAAATCTAACACAGAGAAGCTGCTGAGACTTCACACGGCTAAAGGAGAAAACATACTACAAGGGCAGAGTGACACAACTTTCTACAAACATTCAATAAGGCGTGTTCTAACATACTTACCCAAAATCTATAATTATTTCTGGATTGATAATTTGCTATTTTAGCAGAAATATCCTTTTGTTGTTCTAATAGCTTCCTATGCATTTCCCCCCCCGAATATAAGACTAGCAAGGCAGCCTAATGCATGATAACCTAGAACCACCACTCTTCCGTGGGTTAGATGCAGGCTAACAGTCAGTGGTACCTTGGTTTAAGAACAGCTTAGTTTATGAACAACTTGGATTAAGAACACTGCAAACCTGGAAGTAGGTGTTTTGGTTTGTGAACTTTGCCTTGGAATAAGGGCATGTTTTGCTTCCTGTTGAGTGTGTTCCATTTGTAAATTGAGTCCTCCACTGTTATGGGAAAGCACACCTTGGTTTAAGAACGCTTTGGTTTAAGAACAGACTTCCTGAACAGATTAAGTTCGTAAACCAAGGTACCACTGTACAATCTTATACATGTCTACTCAAAACTAAGACAAATTTAGTCAAATGGGGCTTAATCCCAGGTATGTGTGTGGAAATTCTGGGAAATATCTTAAATTAGAACTGTAAAACAAGTATGGTGAGAGTGTAGTTTTCTCAATTTATTACAACAGCAAAATTTGATCAGAGAATTGTGAATTTTAGATTCAGTGCACTAAGCCCTCCTCTTTGCAGACATGCATAATTACAAGTGGAATTTTCAGGAAGTATCTGGAAATCTGGCTTCCAATATATTAATCAGAAAAGAAAGCAAAATACAAGGTATTGAAAACTTCTTATAGAAATATATATCGTTCTTTGTGTCCTGCTGTACTCCAGCTGTGTTAAACAGTCCCCTGCTTTAAGACGTGAACCCATTTCAATTGGACTTTCAGAGTGGCTTGGATCCGAATATAATCAGCATACAGATGACATGGTGCTCTAAATCTCCTTAAGACCGCCCCCCAATGGCTTCATATAAACATTGAATAGCACTAGAGGCAAAATAGCACCCTGCAGCACACAACATTCCAACTACAAAGATGCTGAAGCATGCTATTCTCTGAAATGGACCTCCTAAGCAGGAGCACCACCACAATAAAACAGTGCCCACCCACTCCAACTAATGGAAGAGACGCAGCAGTGTGCCATGGCTTATGCTATCAAGAGCCACGAAGAGATGAAGCAGGAGCCATAGGGTCATACTCCCCTTTTCCTTCTCCAGAAACCAGACCTTAGTAACCTCTAGGTTAGATTACTCTAACTTGCTATTTAAAAAGCCTCACAGGGCCTTCTGCTTGCTTCTTTTATTCAGGAACATCTGAAGATGAACATACAAAATGCCTTTAAAGTAGGGTTAAAATATAATATTTATTAATTTGTTAGGTTAAAAAAATTAAAATATTTTTATAGTCTAAAATCATACCCCCAGTTAATTGGGAAGCAGGTTAATTTTTAAAATTATTTTTCATATAATGTTTACCAAAATTATAGATGGTGAGGAACATCTTTCAAAAGAAGCTTTCCCTCATTCAACTATACATTGTGTAATGTTGAAACAAAGTTTCTTGTTTTCTTTAAAATTACTATTTTTCATTTGCAAATTTAATCAATTAACAGATTAACTGACTAAAACTCATATAATTAATCAACTAAGATTTATTTAATTAAGTGGCAGCACTACTTTTTAATTTTGTTGATTTTTTCCCTTGCTGTATGTTAATATTTTAATTTACAATATTAATAAATGTGGTTGCCTTAAACTTTAAAGCTATTATTTGTTATTTTTAATAAGTTACCTTAAGAACTAAATTCAGTTCAAAGACTGCTAAGAAAATTAATAAATAAACTTTGGCTCTGTCAAATTAATTAGGTTAGAATCAATCCTAGTGTTTGGTCTGCTGTAGACAATGTGTGCATGATAGAAATGATATGCTCATCATCAAACCTACACAAATGTTGCCCAACCTAATGAATCATCTGAGTAAGCAAGACAGTTAAACATTTCAAAAATTCATCTGGGACCCGAACTGATCTGCCATTCTGATAATTGGTGGTTAGCTAGGAAGGAAACATGAGATGTGTGTATTACTGCATAGTTTGTAACTCTAACATAAAGTGTTTTTGTACACATTTATTCTGATTCAGCAGTTCCCTGCCACAAAGCTGTGTCACTCCCAAGGTCTTCCCCATTAACTGCAAGAAACGGACGGGGGTGGGGGTACAAAACTGCCTGTCATTTAAATTAATCAGGATACCAACTCACGCTGAAAATTTGTTTGTTCACCTACAAAGATTCCCTTCTCCTCACTTCTCCATCATTCAATATATAGCTCTCAACAATAGAATGATCTGTCAATTTCACTTCTCTCTGTTTCTCATTTTCCCAATCTTAAATTAAATTCTCCACATTTTGCAGCTATTTGTGATTTATTAAAAAAATTCTTATGAAAATTCATCAGCATTTTAGTGTGATTTTCCTCAAATAAGCACTTTATTATTTATATGTTGCCCATTTGACTCATTTCCAGACCTCTGGTAGTGGCATGAGACCAGACCAACCTGGAAGCAGTTACTATGTCAAAGAGATATGCTTGGATCTTATAGTAACAGGAGATTTGAATGGGGGAAACAGTTCAGTGACAGAGCATCTACTTTACATGCAGAAAGTCCCAGATCCAATCCTCAGCATCTCCAGGTAGAGACCCCTGTTTGAAATCAGGAGAGCCATTGCTAGTCAGTATAAACAATATTGAGCTAGTTGGATCAGTGTTCTGCTTCAGTATAATCACATCTAAACAGAAGTGAGTGGGGATAGTATGCTATATTCCCGCCACACCTATAAAGGCAAATGATGTCAGCTGGGCCTTAAAGATGAAAGGAGGACAAATCATAGAGAGCAGGAAGAGGGACATCTGTATATTTTATCCATAGGAATAAAGAGATTCTAGCCAGCATGGACATTTGCATTGAGAATAAGGAAGAACTTCCTAACTTAAGGAACAGTAGCACAAAAACTGTTAGGGAGATTTTCACATTTCCTTTCCTGCGGCAGATGTTGGCCAGACACTTGTCAGGTGGATTTTAGACCACTAAGCCTCTTAGGCTTGCTGATCAGAAGGTTGGCAGTTTGAATCCGTGTGACGGGGTGAGCTCCCGTTGCTCTGTCCCAGCTTCTGCCAACCTAGCAGTTCGAAAGCACACCAGTGCGAGTAGGTAAATAGGTACCACAGCAGTGGGAAGGTAAATGGCGTTTCTGTGTGCTCTGGCACTCGTCACGGTGTTCTGTTGTGCCAGAAGTGGTTTAGTCATGCTGGCCACATGACCTGGAAAGCTGTTTGTGGACAAACACCAGCTCCCTAGGCCTGAAAAGCCAGATAAGTTCCGCACCCCATAGTCGCCTTTGACTGGACTTAACCGTCCAGGGGTCTTTTACCTTTTACCTTTAAGATATGTCTGAGCAATGAGATTGACAACATATTCCACTGGATCTTTTCCATTATAATGATTTGGTGAAGAGATCTATGTATGGAAGTGGTGTAGAGAAGATTCTGTCACTAAGAAAGTAATTTAGCTATGTGGCCAGTAAAATCTAATAGTGTTAAACGAGGCAACCTTGGAAATTCAGGATAAGCATATATTTTTTGCTGTTCCAAGACACAGCCAGAAACAGAACAAGAGTATGATGAAACCAACATATTACTTCTTGCGTAAAGGGCTTAAATATAAACCAGCTATAAATAGAGTGTTCATACTGCAATACCATGCATGAGCCTTGAGAGAATTTCAATATTTACTTACAAAGGTCTGCCTCAGGATCTCTAGCTATATTTTACATGGTACCTATGCATCAGTACAGTGATCATTTTGCAGACAAAATCAATTTCCTAACAGAAATATTTATCCTAATGATAGAATGTCTATATGCCACCCAGCTATACTTTACACAGAACTGAGCTCCCTCAGGCATTCTTCCGTGCCAATGCTAATTTTTTATCTGTTAGAAAGTTCCCTTAAGCTTCTTTTAACATCTAGTGGACATGGCTTCATAAAATTTAATGCTGTTCATTAACCCCAAGCACTTAACTTTGCACAGTAATGTCAGGCACCTGACTTTTCAGTGCATGAAAAATCCAACTGGGAATTGTTTGAGAGATATAAATTACAAATTATCTATTTAGCATAAAATAAGGCAAAAGAATCAATTGGTAAATCAAGATTATTTTAGGGGTGGGGAAACAAGAATTCTGATATTCAGTCTAAACAAATATTTTCACACAAAATCGTGATGAATTTACATTAGAATAAAAATTACAGTTACAATCAAATCCCCTACTCTACCTAGATGGTCCATGTAGCACATGCCATTTAAATCTTTTAAATCTTCTTAAAATACATTGAGTTCTGATACTTTTATAAAGAATTAGAAATACTGCAATTTGATAAACCTTTTATTAAAAAGATGTTTTTTAAGGGCAATAAGGAAGTTTGTTTTAGTGAAAATCAGTTCTCTTGGTGGTGTTGTGCAAGACATGTTAGGCATTCTGAAGACATAAAGCTATTAAATTTTGGTGTTTTACTCTAGCATGGGCTGACCTCTGGTAGAACTGCCTCTTTAGTGAAAACAGGTGGAGATGTGAGATCATACGTGGAAAGAAAGTATTCACCATTTCCCCCAGCTGCCAATAATCTTAATTTAAGATTGAAGCTGCTGGAGTTGTTGTTGTTGTTGTTGTTGTTGTTGTTGTTGTTGTTGTTGTTGTTGTTGTTACCTATCCCTTACCTCTCAAGGCTGTGAAAATAGCTTAAAAACAGTTCAAAACAACACAGAAAGCTAGTTTTTACTAAGTCAGATCATTGATCTAGCTAGCTCAGTATTGTCTATGCTGATTGGCAGCTACATTCTAGGGTTGAAACAGCTTTTCCTAGCCATATCTGAAATTGTTGGGTATTGAACCTGGAATATTCTGCAGACAAAGCATGTGAAGTACCACTGAGCTACACAACCTTCCTTTTAACCAGATCTTAGTCGCTGCTGTTTTATTTATTTAAAGTATTTATAGCCGGCTGTTCATTACAAAAAAAAGAAAAGTATCCTAGGGCAGGTTACAAAATTTAATCCTTAAAACATAATCAAGCAAAACATGAAATAAAACAAAACAAACAGCAATACAGTAAAAAAATTATCAGGGCAAATTAGCAATTTGTGTACTATCTACTTATAAAGATGGACAGATGCTGCTTTATTCTTGTTGCAAAAGCATTTCAGAAAACTGTTACAGAACACTGTCACCTGAAGAATTTAATACTACCCTATACCTTGGGATGCGGGTGGCGCTGTGGGTAAAAGCCTCAGTGCCTAGGGCTTGCCGATCGAAAGGTCGGCGGTTCGAATCCCCGCGGCGGGGTGCGCTCCCGCTGCTCGGTCCCAGCGCCTGCCAACCTAGCAGTTCAAAAGCACCCCCGGCTGCAAGTAGATAAATAGGGACCGCTTACTGGCGGGAAGGTAAACGGCGTTTCCGTGTGCTGCGTTGGCTCGCCAGATGCAGCTTGTCACGCTGGCCACGTGACCCGGAAGTGTCTCCGGACAGCGCTGGCCCCCGGCCTCTTGAGTGAGATGGGCGCACAACCCTAGAGTCTGTCAAGACTGGCCTGTACGGGCAGGGGTACCTTTACCTTTATACCTCACCAATTAAAAAGTTTTGGTGAAAGCCTTAACAATTCATACACATTAAGATAAAACTATATGATCATATGGGCAGAATATGTTTACACATCATTTCAACACAGAATCCTAGAACTGAACAGGACTCCGAGGGTCATATAGCCCAATCTTTGCCCAAAATGCGGCTGGAACCCACACCCTGAGATTAAGAGTCTCAAGCTCTACCAACTGAGCTACGATTCAGGGCTATGTAAAAACAATCTTCCTACAAAGATGGCTCTACACTTGTGTTCCAGGAGGAGGCCATCTTCCCTACAGACAGTTCAATTCATCTTACAAGTGACAGTCACACACGCACACAGATGTGAAGTAAAGATTTACAAAGTTATTGAAACTTTTTAACAAGTAAAGTGCATCTTTACTTAGCTACACCAGAATGAGGAATAAAGGGGTTTACATATGTTCCAATTCTAAACCTATCAATCAAACCCATGTTATTCCTTTGGGAGCTTATTTACATGCATATTTATCAGCCTCACATGCTAATTCCCTGCTGTTTTATGCCTGCGAGGCATGTTTATGAGTCATAATTGTTGATCTCATTTGATGTATTTCACTGAAGTAAGACATTATTCAGTTATGTGGCCTAATGTCAATGAATTACGATGACCTGATCTTCCAAATGCAACTTGCTCTTTAATTTTTATTAGAGCATAACTTATGCAGATGAAAAAAATACATTAAAATAGAAGATCAGATGAACCTGCAGTTGTGTTAGTTCACCAGCCTGTCCTGATGCAATTCTTCCTTCAGTCTCTGTCCAAATGGACAGGCTGTCACCCTTAAAACCTCCCTTTGGAATAATGCTAATTTTATTTATTTATTTTAAAATCTGATGTAAATGTCTGTGTGAGAGAGAACACACACATACCTTAACTCTACTGTTTTCTGAAGACTTCATTTTGCACAAAGCATATTTTTAGAACCTCCCCCATGAGTTTTGAACATCTGATGTTAGCAGCAGTGGCCGGGTACCTTTTTTCTTTTTCCGCGTCATACTCACCAAAAATGCCGTTCCAGGCAATTGTCTGGGAGCCAAGCATGGGTTCTTAAATTACTTTGGCTGCGCAGAAGTTGCTGCAATGCTTCTTCTTGCAATGCACGGATAATATAAAAGCCCCAAACCATGTGAGATGACAGCTTTAACAGAGCTCTTCTGAATGCTGACACCAAAACAATTTCTGGAATGTTGATACTGGAGAGGGGAGAAGTCACTGGTGGGCTTTTCCCCATGTGTGGTCCAGGACTTTTCACATTACCGGTATTTCCATCAGTGCACAAGAACAGCCATGCAGAGGCTCCTTTGCCACGGGACGTAAGTTTGAACTATGGTCTAGGGTTTTGGTTTCTTTTTAGAATCAAGTGGGGTATAAATTTTATGAAATAAATAATAATAAAAATAAATACTCCACAATTCAGTATTGAGAGGCAATAGAATCTGAAAATGCTAAGAGTGAATTGTAGAGCTAGTTTAGGCTTCAGGTCGTCCTGCACAAACAGAATACCTAGCACATGCTGGTATGTTAGTTTTCTACTTTGAAATGATTCCTTTTAAAATTTAGGGGGAAATCTTAGGGGGGGGGGAATGCTGTTTGCAGTCCATCCTGCCACTTCATTCTCACTTTATTCTGCTGCATATGTGGTCCTGGTCTAAGTTGCACAGAATAAGGTGGCCAAATTCTGATTCATGCTACTTCAGACAGAAAATGGGAATTCCCATTTCTGAGTAGTTCCTCACATAAAATTCTCCTTCCACACAGAAAACTATCACATCTTAGTTTAAAACAGTCCGGGAGCTTTTTACTTGCATTCTAGAATATGAGTACCAACCGCAATGTGAAGAAATTGACAATTTTACAACCTCATTCTGCAGAACTTGTAACTCTGCTTCTGCCCTATGAATGTGGTGGTCCTGCATCTTGCCAACAGTAATGTCCAAAAGTTGCTATTGGTGATAAATTAAGTGCCCAGTGTCACCTCAAACACTTACAATGTACACTCTGAAATTAGTTATAAATATACCTGCAAAGACAACATATCTATTTATGTAATGTGTATGGACACATAACCCTGAAATTAACTTTATCCAACTTTCCACTAGAGTGAAATTTTACTTCAGCATTTCCCATTATCAACAGATGTTTATAATGGTGCTGCTCACTGACATCCTGTACTGAAACAGAAGGTCACTGTACCCCCATGTGCTAAGCTAGAAATTTGGCATTGAAAGCAGAGGGGCAAGATGACAGTTGAGGGGGCAGGAAGGTTGTGGAATGATGACAGACTGCCCCAAGTGGGGAGGTGGAGAAGTAAAAGTCTGCACATTACGAATCAGTAATTGTGGATTTAAATAAAAGAAAGTACATGCGAAAATACTTTGCATAATCAAGTTACATCTCAAAATGATTTATTGGAATGGGCCACGATCCAGAGATACCTATGCCCAAAGCCCCATTCAACAGATGGCTAGCGTTTTCAGCTTTGACTACACCAATCACCCGCTGGATTGGTCCCAGGCCTAGTCCCACCATCTTTCCACCTTTCCAAATAGGTGATCAGCACCATCTGTTCACTCCTGACCACAAGTCTTTGATCCAGCAGCAAGAATGGTGTATGCAGCCACACACCCACCCCACCATGCCCAATTGGCATGATGGAGTACTACCTATATATTTTTATTAGCAATGTTTATAAAATAAAGTGAAGTCGTAATTAATACACCACCTATGCAGAACGTATTATACATCAATCTAGCAATAAGGGGAAATGGGCAAAGAAAAAGTAAATGCAAAGTTTTGGAATTACCGTAATTAAAACATTACCAGTTCTGCGTAATTCGGTGCACTGGAATACTGAGATATAAGGAAGAATGTGATTTGTGTGTATACAATCTTCCAAAGGAAGTTAAACTTTTCTCTATTTTTACTAATACTGCCTTTTCTAATTATTTAATTGTTGTTTTAAACTGAATGATTATGGAAAAAGACGTGTTTGCCACTTCATTTCTTTTATAAAGGTCTTATAGTTATTTCTGTTTACTTTTTAATTCAAAAATTTAAGAGGTTTGTTAAGAAGGGGGAGGAATCATAAATCTGTCCATTAGTAGGCATTTCTACCTTGCGCTCAGATGAATTCTCATCAAATTTGATTTGCTGACTGGTGGCCAGAACAGATGTTATCTTAATGGAAGAGAGAAGAAAATTAAGTGTGTTGAGCCACTGAGCCACTTCTGAATTTCTATGGCTCAGTTTGTAGTCCTTCTAAGTTGGAAAATATTAGCATGTTCTTTTCACAATGATCTATTAAGTCCCCACCCAAAACTGTATGAATGACATTTTATTTTTCTTTTATTTAGTATATGGCATATGGTACTGAAAACTGAATGGCAGTGTACTTAAGAGTCTAACTATATGCAATCGTGTTTTATAATAGAGGTTACTGTCAAACAAATATTAAAATGGGGAGCAGAGAGCATCTTCTGTGCAGAGAAGAACAGGCATAAGGGGACTGCTGAACCCGTCTACAATTTCCCTCTCTCTTGGCTGCACCCTGAGACTGGATGCTAGTCCTCCTGGGAGAAATTCAGTTCTGATGTGCACATTTTTATGGGGGTTCAGGCATAGCAAGCACTCTGGCCTCACACATTTGTACCCTCCTGCATTTTCTAAACTTAAAAATGGTTGCCACTCTCTCATACACTTATTTGGCATGAACATATTCTTAACATGTGGAATTGTGTTGCCATCATATCTCATTAGACTTTTGAGCTTCTAATTTTTCCATAAAATAGGCACCACCACCCATTCCAGCACTTCTGATTTTTACACAGTGATTCATGGGAGCAGGTCTTGCTGATACATTTCAACACAGAAGCTTCTGCTCATGGCATGAAGTCTTCCTGGTCATTCATATGAACTGGACAGTAGCTACTCCTGCAGACATTCATGTGCAGACTGTAGCCCCAGAGAACTTCATACTGGGTCTATCATCTTTTTCCTGCCAAAACCAAACTAGGGACTTCAACAACATAGCACATTTAAAGGAGTAGAGCTCTTTATAGAGAAATACAGAACTGTAGTCAAAATTCAAACAACCAAAACTTTGCTGTAAACAAGAATTTGATCTACTGGTTTTTATCTTGTGATGCTTCATTATGTATTTTGTTAGTGTGTGTATGTGTAGAGGGAGAGAGTACAATTGTAAGCTCACCTTGAAAGTGTGAATAAATTCTTAGATTAATAAGCATGAATGATAAAACTATGAAAGATTTAATATTGTAAGAACAACTGCTAAAGACCAATGATTGGGTGACCAAATGGTTCTCATCTTTGCTCTGGGAGTCACTGAAAACCATGATGATGTGCAGGCAAGTGACAGTTCCATTATGACTTAACGGAGGAGTCCTCACCCATTTGGGACCATGGCTGTGGGTACCACAAAATGCTCATGTCACAGAAGAAAACTGGCACTCCTCAGACAATCTACAGCTTTCCCAATACAGAAAAGAAAGCACTCCTCCCCCCAAAAGCAACTCCCACCCGCCAAAAAACAAAAATCCTAACCTCCTAACCTCCTAACTTTAAAAAAAATAATGTTAAAAATTGGGATGGGTAGGGAAATTTTGGAAGGCGCCAAGGATCCTGTTTAGGAACCCAGTCTTAACATAGTAGGTTTCTTGGTTTCCTTGATAACGCAGTGCCTTGGTTATATACAGTAAGCTTCTTAGGGTAGGACTTTAGTATTCTTTTGTAGCTACATAAAACAACAACTTCTATTGCAGTGCCTAATGATAAATAAGTATCAGTGGTATAAGCCTATGGGATGCTACATCTGTGTCAGCCCGCTTGTGGAACTGACCTCTGCAAGCAGAACAGGATTTCCTTTCTATTGCAGCTCCCACCCCCAAAATCTGCACAGGAGGTTGGGGTTGGGAGAACCTCTAAAATAATTTGGAGGGCACTAGACGCATCAGTGACAGAGGGATAAGGGAAAGCCCTATCATGTGCCCTTGTGCAACAATGGCTATTGCCCACCGTTTCCATTTTAATACTTTATTATCACCTTGCTTGGAAAAAGCGAAAGTAGAGAATGCTTTACATTGGGGTATTTTACATTAAAATTGTACCCAATTACTTTGCTTTTTTTGTACCCAAATATTTGCAACCTGGAGAATATGCGGGGCCTGTGAGCAAGTCCTGTTTGCTAGCCTGAAAGTTTCAACTCAAGAACCTGGTTCGAAACATTTATAACAAACCGCAGTGATAAACATCTGTCCAGGCCTCACCCTGCTGCAATTTGTTCTTCAAGACTGAAACAACATCTTATTAAATACATATGATGACCATTTCACATGGGGGTTCTGTACTACAAACAGAAAATCAGATGCACATGTGCTACATGAATTGCTCAGGGTAAAAACCAAAACCCTTTTTGAATCTGAAGATTTGATTGCAACATTGGCATGGGAATCTGCTGCTCAAAAGAAACACACACACTTCATAAATCCCACTGGACAAACTAGTGTCTAAGAATGAACTGTGTGCTGGGAAATTCCCACATCAAATCTCATCACAGATATAAGGGACATATTGGACTTTAGGCACCTTCCCCGCCCTCTGCACAATATATGAAAATAAAAATAAGATAGTTATCAATAAAGTGTTATATAAATACTAAATATGGCAAGTAGTCAACATTGTTCTTTCCCAGCCTTAGCTTTTTAAAAGCTCCAATTCAATGCTTCCCAGCAGAGCATACTGCTATATTTAATAAAACTCTTACTGTCTTTGACTTATTCATTCACAGCTCAAAAACTATGTTGACATGCAAACTTAAATTTTCACATTTACACATCACTTTGAACCATCGTTAAAATAAACTTAATGTTAGTGCACAACCTGCTTGTGAAATCGTGGTTGCTTTGCTTCTTCCCTGCTTGCTATCCCTATCACTGTGCTGGAAAACAAGCCTTGGTCTGGCTTAGTGTTACATCTGAATCCAGGCTTCTGATTTGTTTCTCCACAAACCAGGAAGAGTAAGCCAAGAACAAACATTGGTTACTAGTGGTTTCTTTGGAGAGAAATAAACCACGACCCCAGGCCTTGGACATAATGCTAAGCTGGACGAGTTTATCTCCTGGCAGTGTGGAAGGAGCAGGGAGGGAGTAAAGCGACCATAATTACAGCAGTGTGTATAAGCATGCTGCCCATTCTCATTAAACCAAAGTTTATTTAAACTATGGCTCCAAGTGATGTGTGAACCAAGCTAATGTTAACATATCTGAAGAGCAACTTATTTATTTTTGCAAAAAAATTCAGTATGAAAATACATTTGATGGAAATACAGTTCCATCATTTCCATGGTGCACAAGAGGAAAGCAGAAGGACGTTTTAAACAAATATTGGCACACCTGATAAAATTAGTCATGTTTGAAAATGCATTGCTTTAAATGCCCATTTTACTGCTTTTAGTAGAAACTTTGCAATTGTTCTGAATGGGTTTGTGATTTTGCCTCATACAGAATGATGGGAAAGAAGATAATCAGAAATTACTTTCATAGCATTATATCGCAGTGTCCCTGGTCAACAACTTCGGCTGATGCTCCCCCGAAAAAAGCTCAACAGCTTAGATGGGTAGATCACTGCCAGTTTTTTTTTATAGTGGGAGCAGATCGCAGTCTCTTGGAAGTTGGACGTGCCTGCATTATATGAATTAAATGCTGTAGATAATTATTATTTTTAAAAAGGAAATCAAGGCAACTCACAATGTATTTGTTCTACATTTCATATAAATGTTGTAAAAGAGCAAAACAAAAATGCTGGAGATTCTTTATTAATGTATTCCAGACTAAACAGCTGAATTGTTGTCACTTAGAAAGAACTCTTATGAATGGAGAGCCACATTCAACTATTTAAACAAGGTAATCAAGATTCAACTTTTGAGTCCAGAATTTTAAACAATTCTAGGTTCACACCATGTTATCCCTTTACCCTCAAGTTTGTCAACATCAGTTAATTGGCTTTTGTTAAACATGGGTATTTCTTTTTAGGGAGATGAAAGATTCTATTAGAACAGTACAAACCCAAGTAGAGGTGAAAACTATTCAGTGTGGCTATTTCACTTCATTACCAGCTATGTTGTTTAAATTGATACAAATGGTCTCCTTCTGTTTCTGACTGTCGGCTTGTCTGATTAGTCCAACTAATTGTTCGGGCTCGGGAAGATCTCCTATATCTAAATAGAAGATGTGCAGTTTGTAACCTGCTTAATTCGCCTTATGTCCTGCATGGCCCTCAGTATGGTGTTCATTAAAGTATCAGCTGTTTTGTTTGTAGAAATGGCAGTATAAGCACAGGCATATTTTTCTTTGTTAAAAAGGCCAGATTGTCCATAAATAATACACACTGCGTTGAAAAAGGCAAAGAAAATCATCAGGTACATATGAAGGTATTTTTAAATGTCCCCAAGTAACACCGCCTCCTACAGCTATACCGAAGACAATGACAGCAATTATATTATATGTATTAGATGACAGAGGTTTAGGACAGAATGAAGCCAACTGGTCCAAATATTGACATTTGTACTGCAACTTAACATTTAAATGACAAATCTAGAAAGCCTGAGTGTACACACACATTAGGCTTTCTGCTTAGTTCTCCACCCTTCTCCAAACTGGCTGCTGTACTGAAGTGGATTAGCAATTCAGTTATTAATGGGTAAACAAAGAAGATATGTTTTCTCAGTATTTCTCTCCATCCAAGCTTCATTCCAGCATTCCAGTGGTTATTTTTCTGTACCTGCATATTTTGTACCAGCTCCTGCCAACACAGCGGCTTGAAAGCATAGCAGCGAGAGTAGATAAATAGGTACCGCTGCGGTGGGAAGATAAATGGTATTTCCATATGCTCTGGCACTCATCATGGTGTCCCGTGCGCCAGAAGCGGTTTAGTCATGCTGGCCACATGACCCGGAAAAGCTGTCTGTGGACAAACGTCGGCTCCCCCGGCCTGAAAGCGAATATGAGTGCCGCACCCCATAGTTGAATTCAACTGGACTTAACCACCCAGGGGTCCTTTACGTTCACCTTACTTGAGTTATTTATTTATTTTTATCTTTAAAAAATATTTTTTTGTAGAAGAATAAACAACCTAACCAAATCTAACAATAAAAAGCCAAATCAATAAAATGACCGTAAAACAACACAATTACAACAGCAGGGGAAGCCAGAAGCCTTTATTAGCAGCCAATGAAAGCTTGGATGAAGAAGGGTACTTTAAATTGCTGGTGTAGGAACCCAATAGTCAGTGCCTGCCTGATCTCCAGGGGAGATCATTCCAGAAGGTATGCACCACTGTGTGGTGGACAACTGCAGGCTGTGGTACAGTGAACAGGTCCTCCACAAATCGCTGTGGCTGGTCTGGTCAATACAGGAGAAGATATTCTTTCAGACAACCTGGTTCTGAGCTGTTTGGGGCCTCATAGCTCAGTATTAAAACCCTATACTTGGCTTGATAGTTAACTGGCAGCCACCGCAGTTCTTTCAGATCAGCTATTATATTGAATGCATTTAGGAACTTATCTGCCACTTTCTGCACCAACCCTAAGGGTAGCTCCACAAATGGAGGTTTCTTAGAAAACCACTTCAGGATTTTTTAAAAAATAGTTTTCAATATAATGCACAGATCATTAGCTAGAGTGGGTCATAAAAAGCAGAATATTCAAAGTGGGTCTTAAGCTCCTTATCAGAGATATTTGAGGCACTGTCAAAGTAGTCTCAAGGTCCAGGTAATACTGGGGCACAGACTTGCTTAATTTGGTGCTTAATTGGTGCTTGCTTAAATTTATATATAAAAAAACAGTGGTGCTCACTGTGTTTAATGCTCTATCCAAAAAGAACACTGTATATGGAAATATTAAAGTGATTACAAGACAAGAGGACAACACTGATTAAGAAGCAAGTGACAGGGACAATTATTACAAGACATAAGTGGAAAAGTGATATGCCAATGGCCTTTGTCACTACAGATCTGTAGCTGTTCAAGTAAAAGCAAACTACACAGAAGCTATTATTAATAAATGACTATTAAAAGCTTGCTAAGTAAGCATCTGGTGTTGGAAGCAGCAGAAGAAAGCTTTGCTGCTATTTAGAGGGAATAAAATATGGCAGACTGGATAAGTTTCAGCAGCGAATGTTCTACACAGCCTGAATTGTTCATCACCATTAGCATCCTATTCCAGATAATATTTTTGAATGATATCCTAAACACCTGCCAAAGCATTATAATTTCCTGTTTTGCTCAGCATCTATCTACATAGTTGGCTATAACACTTAGTTATTTCTAACTACCACATGATGCAAGGAAATACACCTACCAACATTTGTACCTGGGGTGCTGGAATTATTTATAAAGCATCCACATGGAAGCATGTTCTAATATTCAAAAGGAAAAGCACACATGAAAATAGTGATAGAAAGACAGTAGAACATTGTTCAAGAAGCTAAAGATACCAAGACAAAAGTTTAGAAGTGATACACCAATCGTCTTTTCTACACCTACGGTGTATCACTAAAGCAACACACAGTCTGAGAAGCTTCCATGGAGACTCACCCAGAGATGATTTACTGGAATACTCCCAGTGACTGTTATTGATTTCTTGGCTACTCTTGAAAAAGCAATGTCGGCAGTATTTCTACCATTGCTTATAGTTGGGACAGCAAATATGGTGCCCTCCACATCAATTGTGGCACTGGTAACTGCTGTTTTTCGGCCCAGTTGAAGAGTTGCTTCCCTTTGAAGGGATGCCAACCCTGGGCCCCCTTGACACACAATGTGAGATTTTGCACTGGAGTTGTCAGTGTGTATCAACATGTGGAATGGTGCTGAAGCTGTGCAAAGTGAACCAAAGCCAACCTGGCTGCCTGCAACTTGAGCCAACTGATGGATCGCCTTTTTTCAGTTGCTGTCCAACCCCCTTACACATATTGACCTTGACAATACCCCCCCCCCCCATCCTTGGAGGAATCTACAGGGTATGATCATCAAGAGATGTGGAGCAAGGTAAGGGCTGTTCAATCGTGGAATGGACTCTCTTTCAGAGGTTGGATGGCTATCTGTCATAGATGCTTTAGTTGAGATTCCTGCAGTGCAGTGTTGAACTAGATGGCCCTCAGGATCCCTTCCAGCTCTACAATTCTATGATTCCATGCTATAAGTATGCTGATGACACCCAATACTATTTCACCTTGTCAACTGAGTCAAGTGAGGTTGTACCAGTCCTGAATAGTCCCTGGATGCAGTGGTGGGCTGGATGAAGGTCAATAAACAGAATGATTCCAGTCTGTAGGTGCTTCTCATGCTGTATGCAGACATACAGCCTGCAGGTTTATTGTTTTACTGTGGGTTATAGTTATCATATATGTGTAAACCACCCTGAGATTAGTTATGATAAAGGATAGCATAGAAATGTACTGAATAAATGAATGATATTCTGGGGATGCTCCGAGATCCAACAGTGTCACTGGAGGCAGCTATAGTTGTTCCTGAATAGTGACAGTCTTGCTACCATGATTCATTAATTCCTATAATGCAATGATCTCTTAGTCACAGAGCACATCCTGCCCCTTGATATTGAATTCCTGAGTAGCGACATTTGGGCTAGGAAAATTACATAAAGTCCACTCCACCCCTAATATCTGCTGCATACCTTATTTTAAATAATAGCATAAAACTGAGATGATGAATCTTGGATGCATATGGCACTAAATTAAAATGCAGTCTGTGTTTCACTGTAAAAAAGCCATGAAGATGAAATGGATGCTTTATATAAAATATTTACATATAGAACGTAAAAATGTACTATGGTTGGTAACCTTTATGACTTTGGGGAACCATGTATTTACATATCTCTATCTTCGCATGTGCGTATCTGTGTGTTGTGTATATATTTTTAACAGTTGACAGCTGTTTTAGAGCATACAGAGAAGCCAAGCTGAATGAGGGCCTTGATTACTTCAAGATTAGCTATCTTAAGTTTCTATTCATTTTAAGTGTTGTTAGTGCGAAGAGTCATTAGTCACTTCCTTGTCTCATAGAACATCAGCATACATTTACATTGTTAATGAACATTTGGGGTAAATGAATTAATGGCACTTTTAAACATCAATTCAATACTAATAACTTTGTATGTTGCAGCAATGTTAAGGTTCAGATAAAAACTATAAAGTCTTCTGTGTCTAGGTAACTAATTGCTCAAGGCACGCACACACACGCGCGCACACACACACAAAGTACAACTGATCAAAAATACTTCCCAAAGATGTTAAAAATCATGGTTAAGAACTAACATTTTATTCGATACTATTAATTGATGTAGGCTGAGAAAAACCAAGCAATCATGAACTTAAAAATGTTTCATTAAAATAGCTTCCTAGTGTGTCGAAACTTTTAAATATGAATGATACATTCTGTTGGACTAGTGTAATGTAAAATATTTGGATAACCAAATATTTGAGTAACTGTGAACATAATTTACATAAAAGCGCATTAATTTTTGAAGACACATTGAATTATTAAGATCACTGATTTTTGATAAGCCAGATATGAACAACAAGGCATGAACAACAAGGCATTTGATTATCATAACATTTCCCCTATTTTTGTGCCCCCGGGGAAGGAACAAGTAGGATAATTCTATCATAAATTCAAAACGTACTTACAGGGCTTGTATGGTGGGACCAAGCCACTCTCCTGACACCAGCATAACTGCTGTTTTCCTGGGCAGGGCTATGAGGGTGTACTGGATGAGCCAGGGCTGCCAATCTGGCACTCCAACTGGGGCATCTGTGCAGCCCCAACCTCAGCTATGCCTCTGAGCAACAGTGATGCTGGTGAATGGAGGGCCAGCTCTGTGGCTCTGCTCCCCTGCATTAGATGCTGAATAATGCCAACAAAGGTCCATATAGTTAAATGGTTTTCCCAGTAGTGATGTATGAAAGTGAGAGCTGGACTATAAAGAAGGCTGATCACCGAAGAATTGATGTGTTTGAATTATGGTGCTGGAGGAGACTCTTGAGAATCCCATGGACTGCAAGAAGATCAAAACTATCCATTCTTAAGGAAATCAGCCCTGAGTGCTCACTGGAAGGACAGATCCTGAAGATGAGGCGCCAATACTTTGGCCACCTCATGAGAAGACTCCCTGGAAAAGACCCTGGCGTTGGGAAAGATTGAGGGCACAAGGAACAAGGAAAAGAGGACAGAGGACGAGATGGTTGGATAGTGTTCTCAAAGCTACCAGCATGAGTTTGACCAAGCTGCGGGAGGCAGTGGAAGACAGGAGTGCCTGGCGTGCTCTGGTCCATGGGGTTACGAAGAGTCGGACATGACTAAACGACTAAACAACAACAAATAGCCACAATTGTTAAGACCCACACTTGTCTACATTCAGCAACAGAGGCTGAGATTTAACATAGCATAAGTGGGCATCCACTCACACAATGGGGCTTCTCCTTCATTTCCTACTCCCTGAAGCAAATTCTGAGTGCACACAGGGGGTTGGAGGGGGAGAAGAGAATTAAAAGTCCTGTTACACAAGTATCCTTTGTATGTTGTGCAGAGTATCTGAAAAGGATACCTATGCACATTTAGCTACACATGCATGGACACCCCTTTCCAATGCTTCACTGTAATGTGCTGAGGCCAGGGTCAGGGGGCCAGCCACACTGAGGTTGGGGCTAGGGGTGTGTGGTCCTGCTAACCCCTCTAGGTATTGTATATGTATGGGCAGAGCATCTGAAGAACCAATTAGTAGTCAGTAATAACAGATAGGTAGGAAGTTCAACTAACCAATTTGCATCACTCAAGGTACTGTACTATGTTTTCATTGAACTTCTACTACATTTCACCTTCAATTCTGAAAATCTGTGGCCTGAAAATAAATAGTATGCCAATATATCATCATAAATCTAGTTGTGTGGCCACATCAGCCTGCCCAAATATTATGATCTTTATGGTTCCACTTTCAGGAATGAGGTGAGTAAGAGTGAGAGCCTTTTCAGCTGCGGCTTACTATCTCCATGTCCTTCCTGGATTCATCTCTGTTGAACTTAAGAGACTGAAAACACTTCCTTTCTCTTTAGTGTTTTTTTTCTGCCCCTCTACATCTTACAGTGTGTTTTTACTACTGCAAGCAATTTAACTTTTTTTGTTTTTATTCTTTCACTGTGCTTTTATTTTGTTGGCGATTCCTGGGTGTTTTTAAGATGTAGCATACAATATTGTTTAGCTTGAGAAACAAATGAACATCACACACAATATATTAGGACAGGAGTGTCAAATTTGACAGCTTTGATTAACAATTAAAGGTACAAGGAGATTGGAAAGTTCTGCTTGGATTGTGTTAGCAATGCCAAATTCAAATTTAATAGTGAATTGCTAAATCTTATTTTACCAAATGAATTACAAAAGCACAAAGAAAACCAAATGAAAAAATAGGAAACATAAAATAACGACCAGGTTTTGGTAATAAGAAATCGGGGGGGGGGGAGTTAAAGAGCTCCTATTTACATGATTTCAATATCACTGTTGTTTATGATAAGAAAAGATAACACGGAATTAATAAATTGACTAGTGTTTCAATATGAAAATAGTTGAATGTTTTTGGTTTTTGTTAGGGCCAGAATGGTCAACACACACAGCGAAATGTTTCTTAAAACATTTCTGTTTAGTTATGTTTTGTTTGGGGCAGGGGAGATGGAAGACATCATAAACATATAGCCATTCAAAAATTCTCATACATTTTCTCAAATGTTAAGTGTAAAAATGATCAACTCACCTTCATCAGGCTTGTTCACATAACTTTGCAGGGGATCAATGCCTATTTCCTGCTCTTCAGCTTGTAAAGGATGGCTAGTTTCAGTGATGGAATGGTACATATTGACACTTGGCACTTTCAATAAGTAGTAATTACCTGGGTGAATAAACAAAAATTAAAGATTAATCAAAACAGCCTCCTAATTCTATACTGCAATAAGGTAGCAAAGATCTCAGAAAACTCAATATTGTTTAGTTTGTCGTCTAAACATACTATTTTCACTAGTTTAGCAGAAAGGGGGAGGAATATTGTATTATATGTATCATTATATTTTTCCTCATGATATAAGAGGTTCTCTTAATATGTAAACTTTCTCCACCATTCCTACAAATCTGGTGCTCTTTTCTGTTATTATAACAATGAATGTGACAATGTTTTAATGAATGGGGGAAATATATTGGATACAAAACTCTGTTGCACTCCATTCATTTTTCAGGAATGATAGGAAGCATGTGCTAAAGTTGTTTTATTTTACTTTTAATAAGTTGTTAATTTTCATTTGAACAGTGTTCTTAAAGTAAGCTAACACTTTGTGAGGAAAAAATGCCACTTTTCCTAATAGTGAACTTACCGTGCAGAGTATATTAAGATTTAATATTACCTCATTTGCAATAACTGTTTATAAAAAGATTGCTATAGCAAAGTATGGTGCCCTCCAGCAGTTATTGAAATCAACTCCCATTATTCTTGAACACTAACCCATGCTGGTTGGAGCTCTGATTGAAGCTGATGAGAACTGTAGTCTAAGAACATTTGGAGGTTACCATGTTGGCTACTATAAAGGATGACAAATGGCTACCCCAATGTCAAAATAAAGAAGAAATATAATTGCCAAAGTCCTCTCTTAAAAACATTATTACAGAAATACATGCAAAAGGAACGGACAAGATTAAAGTTCCATCCAAAGTAGCAACAAAAAACAAAAAAGGCTACTGGAAAATTATTTTTACATCAGAATTATAAAAAAAAAAATCAATGATCAATACCTATTAGCCTAACTACTCTGAATACCAAGGAATTCCTGTGATAATTTTAGTGTTTTAATTTTTAAACAGCAAAGAAAATTAAACCATTATGGTGACTCATGGGACATTTCCTAGAAAATGAGTGATTATTTTTACTGGTTTATAATGGCCTGCAAAATATTTTTCTACTTTTATGTAAAGCAATTAAACAAAATCATTACATAATACTAAAAAGGATATTGATATGTGATTTAGGAGCTACTATTCATTCAAAAATACAATCCTAAATAATTTAACTAGGGAATAAACCCTATTGAGCACGAATGGGTAAGCACGGACACATGTAAACATGTGCAGTGAGTTATAAGACCTGTTGTTTCACCTTCTCTAGACAAATAAATAAGAATTTACAACTTTATTGTAGCTGTAAAAATGTGGGTGGGGGAAAGCAGCTCAGGGTTCCTCAGTTAGCTGAGCAGGATGGGAGTCACAGAAGCATAGTTCCTTCCTCCATCGTTGGGATTTTATTTCTTTATTGTATTTATGTCAGACCACAACTGGTGACAGCAGCCACGAAATTAAAAGACGCCTGCTTCTTGGGAGAAGGGCAATGACAGGCCTAGACAGCATCTTGAGAAGTAGAGACGTCACCTTGCCAACAAAGGTCCGTATAGCTAAAGCCATGGTTTTCCCAGTAGTGATGTATGGAAGTGAGAGCTGGACCATAAAGAAGGCTGATCGCCGAAGAATTGATGCTTTTGAATTATGGTGCTGGAGAAGACTCTTGAGAGTCCCAGGGACTGCAAGAAGATCAAATGCATCCATTCTTAAGGAAATCAGCCCTGAGTGCTCACTGGAAGGACAGATCGTGAAGCTGAGGCTCCAGTACTTTGGCCACCTCATGAGAAGAGAAGACTCCCTGGAGAAGACACTGATGCTGGGAAAGATGGAGGGCACAAGGAGAAGGGGGCGACAGAGGACGAGATGGTTGGATAGCGTTTTTGAGGTTACCAGCATGAGTTTGACCAAACTGTGGGAGGTAGTGGAGGACAGAGGTGCCTGGCGTGCTCTGGTCCATGGGGTCACGAAGAGTCGGACACGACTAAACGACTAAACAACAACAACAACACAACTGGGGCCTTTACTCAAAGCAACAAATGAATAATATTGCATGAAGTGACACCCAGTTGGAACTTGCCAAAATTTGGACTGGCATCCTTATTTGTTGCAAAAATCCACTGCTCCATTGGGACAGTCAAGCCTTTAGGGATGTACAGCCACATCACCTATATTGGTACTAAAATTATTATTAATCTCTATCCTAAATATTTCTGTGAGTGTAGGCAATCTGTTGGAGCTAATGATGAAGACTAATATACTTTTAAACGGGATTTCTGAAAAAGTGTGTATTTAATGCCTTTCTTAAGAAAGATTAAGGTACAGCATATGGTATATAACTCTTTCAATAAAGTAATTTAGCTCTGACCCTAGAATTATAGGCTGTAAAAGATCAATGTGATTTACCTCAGCAATTTAGATCACCAAGGAAAAAAGGCCAATTTAAATCAGTGATTTAAAGCAAAAATTTCCAATTATTATTTAGATACTTCCTAAATAAAAGTACATACCAATTGGCTGCTGTTACCATTAAAACACATTAATGGAAAACTGAACAGAGCCTTTATGCCATCTCAGAGGATACATTATAAGTTTCTATTCTTAGATAATGTAATGATCATGATCATGTCAAACTGCATTAGAATTACACTAACAGTACAAATGTCTAGATATAATTTCCAGGGGAAAGACCAATTGAAACATTGGTGTGGATCCATCTTTCCCCTTTCTAAGTAAAATACCCTTCTGTTTACAAGCAGGGAGCTCTGGTTTCCTAAAAAAACACTTATCAGAGAGTTGAGGAACTTTCCAGAGTGTGATCAATGCACCATGGTGGATCACAACCATAAAAGGCAAAGGATGTATGAATGGAAGTACTTTCTATTTATATAAACAATCATATTACATGGATCTGTCATTTTCCTGACAAACATCTCTGTCTACCTTAAGAACTTGCATATTTATAGTATTGATCCGGAGTAAGAGCTAGTTTTTTGCTAGCCTAAAGCAAACAACAACCACAAAAAAGATGGAATTTGTGGGCCAATGCCCAGCAGACTGGGGGCCACAGGGGCGGGTGGGTGGAGGTGTACAAAGAGCGGAAATGCCACAGCACCAGCTTGGGATTGAAACACTTACAACTTTATTGATTTCACATGTAAGTTGGCTTTGACATAGGCATTTGGTATGTATCCTGAATTAGCCAACCCTGTTGCTGGCTGATTACTCCATTGGGGTCGATAATGGGATTAAGGACCTCCTACCCATGATGCAAATCAAATAGGGCAATCCCACAAGGTCTCAATTTGGGGGTACAGTGGTACCTTCGTTGTCAAACTTAACACGTTCCGGGAGTCCGTTCGACTCCTGGAAAGGTTAGAAAACCAAGGCACAACTTCGGATTGGCTGCAGGAGTTTCCTGCACTCAATCGGAAGCTGCGTTGGACGTTCAGCTTCTGTAAAATGTACACAAACTGGAACACTCACTTCTGGGTTTGCAGCGTTTGGGAGCCAATTTGTTCGGGAGCAAAGCCGTTCAACAACCAAGGTACCACTGTATTCTCTGGCTTGTTAGCCTCGTCTGGGCTTTTGGACAGAACCCTACCCTTGGACCCCTTTAACGGGGTACCCTGAATTTGATACTAGATCAGAGGGTGGGGCACACCCAAGCACCCACCCATGCACCCAACCCCTTAGCTTAGACTAAGTATCCAACCCAATGCCTTTTTTTCACACCAAAAGTTTTGACACTTACTGTGAGGAAGGCAAAAAAACCCAGACAGGGCCAATTTGTCTGCAGGCAAATTCCTCCCTGGCCCAAAATATTAATTTCACATGCTGACTTATTAATTCCACAGCAAGGACATACATGTGCTATGCCCGCTTACCTCCGGGTAGAGCCAATAACATACAAGGTGGGTGGGATGTCCAATTCTGACTGCGTCTCATGCTTGCAGTGCAAGCCAGCTTTTATGCTGTGGTGGTGGACCTGAAAGAAGACTGGCCCCCACGGGTCCATTGCCAGACCATTGTCCACCCAAGGGCCATAATTGGCCCATTTGAATTTAAAGATTTGATGGGCAACCAGCCAGCCCCCCAACCGGATGTGTTCATGAGTGACATGAGCTGGCCACGTGGACTGTCAGCATCTGGGGGTCAATAGGCCAGCTGGCTCAGCCCCAGCTGGATCGTCTCCCTCTCAGCCTTGCCACTACAGAGATACATCGACCTCTGGCTCCGACGTAAATCAGCGACTCAAGCCTGCTGACTTGAGCAAACTTTACTTAGCAGAGTAAACAGCACAACAGAAGATACATGTAGATACATACATACTAAAACTACGGATTTATTGTACATAAATCAGGACCAAAAAACATGTCGTCTCTCCTTGCCGTCTTCTCGGAGAGAGACTCAAAACAAAAGCAATACACAGAGTGGAAGTTCCACTCACGGGGCCCAGCAGTCTGTGCTGGAATGTAATCAGGCATGTGACATGTAACAATCCCACATATCTGCAACAAAAGGTGGAATAGAATTTCCCAACAGGGACAAGACTTTTCTTCCCTGCCGCCTGTAAGTTGTCTTTTATTACACTCAACCTGCATGACACTTAGACCTTAGCGGAAAAGAGCCTGATCTCCTTACAGAAACATATTCCTTAAGAAGTTTTCCCCACTAAAATTGAAGCCCAGCAAATTTATTTCTTAGTGGACATATAACGGTAATAAATGCTTCCTGTTTCACAAAGGGATGCTTACAGCGTGATGTGTTCAATAAACTGTAGTATCACAGAAATATTAAATATAGAAAACAAATACATTTTGTTTTCTTCATTCAATATATTTACAGTTCACTTTTCTACCACTAAAAAGCGCGCGCGCACACACACACACACACATATATATATTACAATTGCAGAACTACAGTAGACTTACTGCAAATTTGTTTTTATTCTTATAAATATTGCAAGGTAATTGCAATTAGATATTTCACTAATCTACATATCATTTGAAAACTTATCTGTAACATGTTTTTCATAGTAATTAGTTCTATGGGTTTGACTAAGCATTTGTATTATTTGTTTTTAAAAATATATTATTAAAATTGTTGACAATTTGCCTTTCCTCTCGAAATCTCAGCAAACAAGGCATATTAAAAGTAATATAATTAAACAATTGAAAGAACCCAATAAATGCCAATTAGCAACACAGATCATAGTAGCAGAAACATGAAGGCCACCTAATCAGGACCGACTGAAAGATCTTTTGATGAATGCCAACTGTGGCTGATGTTGAAAAACCAAAAAAGGAGGGCAACAAACCTTTCTAAGGATGAGATTCAACATCTCAATGGTATATATCTCAATGGTGGCCCTGCCTTCACACCACCTTTTGTACTCTAAGGACTACAATTCTTATTATCCCTGGTGATTGGTCATACCGGCTGGGATAAAAAATCACATAGAGGGCGTTACATTGGCTATCTCTGTATAGTGGCAGAATTTCTGAATGAATTTCTGGACACTTTCCAAAAGAAGGCCCAATTATTATAACACTCAAATCTAAATGCAACTTGGGCAAGAATCACCACAGCCAAGCCATTTTTATTATTGGAAATAGTTCTGAACCAAAATTTAAAAAAATCAGATTATTCAAGACAATGTATCTAAATACACTTTTACTAATTTGGAAAAATAATTGTTCTGCAGATGCCTATTACGAAAACATCTGGTGCTGAGAACAGAGAAAGATTTGCTTTTGACTGAATGTACATTAAAATTGTCACCTTACCTTTAAGATCAAACAGATCATAGCAGTCTGAAATTCAATCTGGTGTCATACACACATACACACACCACCACCACCACCACCACCACCACACTATGTATTAGATTTCCCCAATAAATAGATGCTTGATTCAGCAAAGTAGTGCATAAGTTCTTGGAAGTTTATTCTACGTGTGTGTGTGTGTGTGTGTGTGTGTGTGTGTATGTGTGTATATATATATATATATATATATATATATATATATATATATATATATATATAGTGAGGTCCTTTTAAAAATTTTACTACCTCAAGATTAAATAGTGAATTGGAACATGAAGAATTATTATGAAATTTCTGAAATCATAAGACTGTAATCCTAAACCTACTCATCTGGAAACAGAGAATTTTTCTGAATTCTCACTCAATAACATCATGCTTCATAGGCACTCAACCTAGAAACAATCTAGTGATATTACAAGTTTGATTCTGAAAGCTGCTAGGAATTCTGTTTCAAAAGGATTTATATAGTTTCCATAGAAGCACAATAATGTTCCTTAAAATAAGTTACAGTACTGATATATCTATTTAGAGCACAAAATGTATTCAAAAGAGCCACATACACAAATATCACAATTCGAGAGAAGAGAATTTATGTATTAAAGTTAAATTTGCTGCTTTTACCACCTCTTGCAGGTCCTCAGTGACAGTTCTACTTTCACTAATTAATGACTGAAACCTAAGACAGATTCTTGAAGAATGGCCCTGGTTGGCCTGTCAAAATAACTTCAGATCAGTAAATGTAGGCCAAGCTTTACAATTCCTGACAATGAGTGTGAAAAAGACAAATATGAGTAAAAATTGGGCCACCTATGAACAATTAGTAATAGAGATGGAGAACTAATGGAAGCTAAAGCCACATGAAGATGTAAAATGTATGGTGAATGATTTGCTGCATTATTGTTAAGTTAATGAAATGTTTAAAGAAGATAAAAACAAAAATGGATTTTGATATACAAAATCAAGATTTGAATTGGAATTATTAAATAACAGTTAAAATATTACCTAAAATGCATAAATTACTATTGGGATGGCATTTGAAAGATGAGGAAGTTAAATCGGTTATGATTCATTGGGCCAAAGATATTAGTTATAATATATAAATAGAGGATTGGGGAAAAATTATGGAAAGAGGGAATAAAATTTACTGCTTGCAGTGCATTGAAAAAAACATTATGAAAATGATGGACAGGTGGTATACCAGTGAAGTTAGCTAAAATGTACAAAACAGATAACAAATGTTGGAAATGTAAAGAAAAGGAGGGTACTTGTTACCATATGTGGTGGGAATGTAGGAAAATGAAGGACTTCTAGGAAATTTTATAATGAATCAAAAAAAATGTTGAAATATACATTTGTTAAAAAACCAGAAGCCCTTCTACTGGGTTTTGTGGGTACAGAAATTCATAGGAATGATAAAAAAATGTTTTAATATGAGATAACTGCAGCAAGGATATTGTTAGCCCAAAGATGGAAGCAAGAAGAAATGTCAGCTAAAGAAGAGTGGCAAGAGAAATTGATGAACTATGCTGAGATGGCGACATTACCCGGGAAAATTCAAAACCAGCAGGATCCGACTTTTCTAAAGGAATGGAAGAAGCTTTCGGCGTATTTGGAAAGCTACTGTAACCAATTGACATCACTTGTAGGGTTAAAAGAAGTTTTGTAATATATAAATTATTGTGAAAAGAATTAAGAATAGGTATCAAAATTTGAATTTATTAGCAATAGCTGTAGTAAAAAAATGCATAATTCGAAAGGATTTTAGAAAACCATCAGCTGAGGATGAAGGAAGTCTTAGCTATGATAGCCAAAGACTTTGAAATGGTGTTTAAAAGGATGATATGCTGGAAAATATGTGTAAAAACCAATAAAAAATTATTCATTAAAAAAAGTAATGATACTTCTCATACATCTCATAGATTCCCTAATTGATCAGCATTGTGGGTTTAATGCTTGCTAGACTGTTCCATGTCTCTTCAAGCTCTGACCCCTGTTCTAACTTCAGGGATGCCTGTGAGAGCAAGACTTCTTCTGCTTAACTAGAAATTTCTCCTTGCCATGGCTAAAGGGTTGCCTTGTGAGCTATGCATTCTCACCTGGGCCGGTTGGGTACCATTCAGAAAAGCTAATTGTATCTGCAAACTGTAAAGGGCTCCCCACTTGATTTCCGAATCACTGCACAAACAAGCTGGTATTGGCAACGTCTGTGATCCTGCAGGCCTAGTGAAACACAGCTCTCACTACCTCATGACAGGTGGTCTCTCTTTTCCTTCTACTACCTTTCTCATTTTCCTAATTTGGGTCTCTTTCAATCCTTGTATTATCCAAACCCCAGTCATTTGCATTTGTACTTTTCGCTTGGTGCGTATAGGCTTAAACTACAACTCTGCTAAGAGCTCGTCCACACTGTTAATAGGTACTCTCTCTGCTCCATCTATTTCTAGTCTGTGTAGTAGCGTATGGTCCAAGCAGGATTAGTTTGGAAAGCCTGTGTAACTTGCTATTTTGCTTTGTTTACTGGCACTTCAAGACATCAAGCCATTTTACTCACTATCTGCCATTTTGTGTTAATATTTTAATTATAGTAACATTTGTGGTTCTTGCTAATTCCCACAGGAAAGCAAGGCAGTATTGGTGGTTTTAAATTGGCTGATTTAAAATGGCAGTAACCTAGAGCAGTTGCTATTGTGGCAAACAATTAATTCCAGAGCAAAAGACACCCAAAGTGTTACTTTCGTGAGCATACATGTACGTTATGGGTTTAAACGTAAGCAGTGCTTTTTCTGGGGGGGACGAAGGAGGACACACACCCCTAAACATTTTGTAAATCTAAGTTTGGCCTCATTGGGGGGCAGTATTTCAATATGAGTAGGAAAATGAGAGTACCGCTAAACATTTTTCTTTTAGGAAAAAAGCACTGCTTGTAAGTGTGAATAGAGAGATATGCAGATCAGTTAACAGAGCCAGCAACATCACAATTTCAGACATCTGAAACAGAGTGCCTATATTTCTCTTGTATCAACCTTTTAAACTATTACATATTTCTTTTAAACAAATGTTTCTGAAGCCCTACTGAGAAAGTGTAGTTTCTAAAGCCTGACATTTCTCAGAGACCTCTTCTTGAGTTGTCTGGGGACTGGCTTGTAGGGAAGGGGCAAGCCCCTTCTTCTCCCACCTCTCCCCATGTTCCACTGCTTAAAGACATTATTCCACAGCCTGACTTTGAGCCCAGCTGAGCTGAGCTGCAGAGGGCGGAGGGAGATAATGCAGGGAAGAGTTTCACTCCCCTATCCCACATACTCTGTTTAGTGTGAAATGCTAAGTCTATTCTTTATAGCTGAGCCGGCAAGCTTGTACTTAGTAAACATGCATGATCCTAATCAGCACTTCATTGCTAGGGAAAGAAGAATGCTAATTACCATAGCAGAAACACATTCCTCTATATGGCTCAGTATTGCCTACACTGATTGCAGTCTCTCTCCAGGTTTTCAGACAGCAGCCTTTCCCAGCCCAAGCTGGAGATGTCAAGCATTGGAACCCAAGGCCTTTTGCACACAGAGAATGTGCTCAGCTACAGCTCTTCCTGCGCGGGCTCTTCATATGTACTTTCCTATATCACACAGAACACCTTCCTATATGATTGGAACGATAAAATCACACCAGGAAAAGCCCACGAAGAGACGGCAGAAAATGATAAATTTCGTATACAGGAGGAGGCTGAAGAGAGAATTTATAGGAATCACTGAATAATCAGCACCTGCAAAACCTTCTGAAGTCATTTTACAAAGAAGAGAAAAGAAAGAAAGAGAAGGGAAGGGGGGGGGACCCTCAATGTGAATATTCTTTTGAAGTGTTTGACTGTATCCTCTAAACAAGGAAGTTCTTATGCAGGGCAAACAAAAGGATGCACACAGGCCTGGGTGTTCTATGTGTCATAGCTTTTAGATTTGCAAGTGAACAATCCCTACTCGAAAAGTGTCTTCTTTTTAGCAACCTCCACATGGATATGATGGGCATTAACTCCCTTAGTCTCCACTACATACAGCAAGAAAAGTCATCAAGGACTGTGCTTCTTTCTTATTCACCTACCAAGCTTCTTTCATAATTCACTACCAGCCATCTGTCATTGAGGAAGTGTTTCCTTTAGATATAGGGAAAAAATGCACAATTTGACACATTTTAGATAGTGCAAAGCAAGCATGTTTTCTTTCATAAACTGTATCAGATTATAGATCATTAAAATGGAATGATGCAAATAAAAAAAAACTGCCTAATGCTATGAAGTTGATCAGCTGGATTCCAAAGTGATGTGCATGAGCTCATGTCACCAAATGACTTGTCGCTAGTTACTAGCAAATCTAGTGATTATGAAGTGCCGTTAATTTCCGTTCCATTTACTAAAAAATCTAGTCTTTTGAATACTGTAAGTCTGATCTTTAATACAAAATAGAGTCACATTGGGCTTTAAATAAGTTAATTAAGTATTAAAAATCAATCATGTGGAAGTCTTAATATTTAATATTGTTAGATTGTGTATCAAAGTGGTTTTATTATTTATTTACTCAAAACCTTTCCAGAATACTTCATTTTGCATCAGGGGGTCTGTATCTCACAAGATAAATGCATTTACAATGCCAAATAAATTATATATAAAACCATTTGTCTTAATACATGTCATTCAATATTAAATATCACCCATTGGTACCACCCTGAAACCTTAATCCATTTTTACCAACCACACATTTGTATTATTCAAATGTTGTCTATTAAATAGTTGTCTCTGGAGCTATAGAACAGAAGTGCATACCCTAAGAACTATCATCATAGGAGTTTTAAAACACTGCCTGCAGATTTAACTCTGCATTCTTTTGTGTCTTACCAGCACTTAACACAAAGCATATAAACTTTGTGGTGAATTAAAATGTCAGGCATGAAAGATAAAATGAGTAGCTTTGAATAATCGGGACGGTGGGGGGGGAAACATAACTATAGAAGCTCTGGTATGGATTTTAAAATTTTGGAATTACAATTAAAAGGAGGGAATCTAGATAAAATAATCCTGAAACTTTTAGAGCATATCAGCTTCTGAAGACCTCCTGACCATAGCTGTCAACGTTTCCCTTTTTTAAAGGGAAATTCCCTTAATCTGAATAGGATTCCTCGCAAGAAAAGGGGAAAGTTGACAGCTATGCTCCTGACCACCCGACAATTTCAGCAAATCCTTATTGTAAAAATATGTACTAGCGCTCCTCTTTCAGTACGCATTGTGGATCAAAGAGCCATGCCATCCATTGTCCCACAGTAAATGGGGAAGTGGATGTTGCTGGTTCACTTGTGAGGTGCTTGTCTCTCCTGCTAAACATATCACAATATTAAAAATATTGAGAAGGAGCAAACTTCTGTCTCAGTCTTATGTTTGCATATTCCAGAATCCCTCTTCTCTGGAGACTCCAGCTCTGAATCAATCTTTTAAGAAAGACCACTCCACTAGCTGCCTCCAATAAAGGGTTTTGCCTGGCACAATTCCTGTGACAGAAGGACCAGAGTTACCCAGGAATGCTCTTCAAGTCCTAGGAAAGAAAGCACCCCAAAATTCTGTGAGTCAAAATCTTGATTAAATAGAGTGACATGAGCAGGACCTTAACTGGATAATTCCCCTCCACACAACCACAACTACCAAAAGCATTCCAACTTATCATGTATACATTGTAACACTTCTCTTTCTGAAAAAGAGAATGTACCCAGAACAAACTCGTCAGTATCCTTCCGAGCAGGAGAAGCCAACTCTAAATTTGAGGGCCTGATCTAGTCCCCAATTGAAATTTTCTAGCCTATTTAAACATTGACCAAATCCAGACTTGCTTAGATTCAGCAAGGTGGCATTGAATGTACCTTCATATCACACACTGATGAACCTGATTAAAATAACTTCTGTTTAGACTGTCTGGTATGATTACACCACCTTATCAATATTGAGCTTCCTAAACTGCAAATAATAATAATATATATATACCTTTAACTCCCATGTCTCTCATCTCTCCCATTCCTTTCACACTTTGTTGTCTTCCTACGACAATCAAACTATCTAAATTTAGACTTAAGGTTCATGAGGGCATGACCTGTTCATTTATGGTGCTCTGTAAAGCACCATGCAGGCAGTTGTGAAAAAATTCAGAATTCTTTTCGATTTTTACTTTGGGTAACAAGCACCATGCAGTGATTTGCAAAATGATTTTATAATATTTATTTCATTATTTACTATCCTCTTGATTTACTCTACAGTTGTGTTTTCTCTTCTCACAATTGTAAAAAGGTAAAGGTACCCCTGACTGTTAGGTCCAGCCGCCGACGACTCTGGGGTTGTGGCGCTCATCTCGCTCTATAGGCCGAGGGATCCGGTGTTTGTCCACAGACAGCTTCTGGGTCATGTGGCCAGCATGACTAAGCCGCTTCTAGCGAACCAGAGCAGCACACGGAAACACTGTTTACCTTCCCACCGGAGCGGTACTTATTTATCTACTTGCACTTTGACATGCTTTCAAACTGCTAGGTAGGTAGAAGCTAGGACCGAACAATGGGAGCTCACCCCGTCGCAGGGATTTGAAATGCCGATCTTATGATCGGCAAGCCCTTGGCTCTGTGGTTTAGACCACAGTAGGAAGATGTAAATCTACATAAAATCATGATTTAAGAACCTGCTTGAATTTATGTGGATTTTAAATTTTTGCTAGAGTAGCAGAAAGTCACCAGGCATTGTGCATTTTTTTTGGAAAAAGCTTTGGAGGCCACTTGATATCTCAGTGAGAGAACTTTTAAAGCTTCTGCATTTCTAAAGAACAAATAGATCTGCGAACCCACAATGCAGAGCAAACAAGCACATCTTGTCTTCTCCAGCTCAGACAGCAAACAACTCTCTATAACTTCTAATGCAGATAGGCAGTTTGTTCTTCAGTACTGATTTTTATGGAATCTTTGCTTTGTTGTTATTTGTGCACAACAAATACAAGACAGTAATTTCATTTTTTCCACTGAACATTAAGAAGAGTTTAAGAAGAACATCTGGCTTTTTATTTTATATAAATCTTGTAGCACCTTGTGACTAATCTTTTAAGCCCATTTTATTAAAAAAAATACAAGAGATGTAAACAAGTGATAGTCGTAAATCTCCTTGGTTTATTTTTTCTTTTGTTTTTAGGAAAGCTGTTGAAGTTTGCTTTATCATTTCAATTTTACTACCATTCTCGTTCTCAAAACTACTACAGGGCCATCAAAAAGTGAGGTTTCTTAATTTTATCTACACAGGCCACTCCCGTCTGTGGCTCTATGCTCAATCAATGTGCAAAAGTTACATTTTGCCCAGAGAAGAACAACATGATTTATGAGTTGTGATTGGTGCATTTTTTATGTCCCTTAACATTTACAACCCTCAAGACAAAAAGAATCAGGAAACTAAGAGGCCAAACTTATTCTTGAAGGAAATGGTAATGCAGTAGTAACTACTAGCATGATGTTAGGCACACATTACTAAGTTATGTATGTTAAATCCACATTGTCCCCCTTTTTAAAAATTGACTATTGGTGTTATGTGATCTCGAATGTACATAAATTATAGAGATTCCTGCCTTTTAACAAAATTAAGATGTTGAAAATCATGGCTGGAGCCAGAAGCATTTGGGTGGCCTTCGGCCTGATGCAGCATGGCTCTTTTTTTGAGCTTGCTTCACCATCTCTCTGCCCCTCACTGAAGATTTATGGGGAGGGTTGTTTTGGCCCTTGTAACCAGCAAGCGGGCCGGTGGCAACAGCAGAAAAGCTAGATTAGCCTGGTCCTAACTAGATAAAAACCCTTTCTACTTTTTTTCTGGTATTGCCAAACAACTTCCCTTCTTCTCCGCCTCGCCAAACCTATCGTTTGAATTGCAAGTCTGAAGGTGCTTTGCTTGTGTAGATATATATGTCTTCTAATTAGTGTAGATGCCATAGAAAATAGCTATTATGACAGGTGGAAGGTCTCACTCCCAGTCCCCAGTTTGGGAAGGGCGTTTGGAAGTCTTCACAACTTTCATATGTGCTGTAAGCTGCTCAGAGTGGCTGTGGAAACCCAGCCAGATGGGCGGAGTATTAATGAGGATAATGATTAACAAGGGAAAGCAGTTCCGCCAGGGAAAGTAAGCAATACAGCCTCATGCATTTAAGGGCAGCAGCTAGCCAGTGAAAACCTGGAAATGGTTACAGGTGAGGGAAGCCACTTAGGTGCAGCAAAGACCAACAATGACAGAACCCAATTCTACTGGCATGTTTAGCATGCGAGTACAAAAGACAGGAGCCAAGGGACTAATACATCTAATTTCCTCACTAAAACCTTCTCCCTCCAGCTAAGTCCTACAGCAGGCAAGGATAAGAACAGGGTTTGTCACAGGGGTCTTCAGCCCAGGGAGTCATTTTGGTGTTGCTAATGCAGCAAAAACAATGTGGGAGACAGCACTTATGGGTTCCTGGTCACTGCGATTCTCCAGTGGTTTGACTTTACCGCTGGAGGTGCACTCCACTGTCTCCTGAGACAGATGGATGCTAAAACGCACCCCCCGAAATTTTATTTATTTATTTAACCTCAGAACCTCATGTTAACGTATTGTCCTTATGTGAAATTCCAACTACACATGATCATGACTTACTGGGAGTTTGAATACCAACGAAGTCTGCCTCCTTGGCTTGGTTTATACATCTTGAGTAGAAAAGTCTTTCTAAATGTCAACCCGCAACGTTATAAAATTATACAGAAGGAGAAGGAAACAGGGTTTACAGTGCATATAAATATGATAGTGTATTAGCCTGCATTTAATTACCAGTTCAAACAACAACCTGATCTAACCTTTGACAAGTAAAATAAATGTTCTGAATAATTTAACCAAAGCAAACATTTGCTGTTAATGCTGGCTAATTATAGTAAGAGTTGGAGGGAGAAGGAAGGAAGGAAAATGAGTGAAATGATAATTTATACACTTGTACTGCAGTTGCCACAACTATTTCTTGAAGCCTTTGAATTTTTTTCCTTGTGATGTTTGTATTAAGCAACAATTTAGAGATATACTTTCCTTCCTTTCCTGTACAAAGTACAAGAATATCCTCTTGAATTGCATAAATAGATGAGAACCAAGAAAGTAGGTTAAGTATGCATTATTGCTTCCTAGAAAGCTTATTTTCTTTGGTAATTAAGGAATCAACTCCAGCTCTCATTTCACTGTGTTTTATTCAGTAAAAGACTCTGTAGTTGATAGTTTTTTCCTCAAATAATGTATGGAATATTTCTTCAATAACTTATGAAACTAAAGATGCCCTCATCCTCAATTTCCATTGCTTAATACAATTTATCCTGAAAAGGATTGTGTCCTATTACCCAGAACGCTGATGTAGCCAAAACTATTAATTAATTTTAAACCATGTGAATATATGCAGTTCCCTTATAGAGAAGCCACAGGAAGTAGCAGCAAAAAACAATGGCGTGGGGGAAAGTGATATTTATTATTCCAATGCATTTCAGACCCTACTGGCCTTTCTTCTGGGAAATTCAGAGAAATAAAGATCCAACATTTAAGGTGTTCTATCTTCTCTTATGCTATTTAACCAGCCCAGTCTATACAATGTCTAACACTGGGTTCTCAAGTAGAGGATTTTCCCAGCATCAATTACTTGAGATTCTTTAAGAGCTGATTGAGCCAGGGAGTTCACAAATACAAAGCAGAACTTCACCACTGAATTACGACTCTTCCCCTCTTATCTGTATCATCTTCTTTATAATAATGGCTATGCACTAAGACACAAAATTCAGTATCCTCTGTTTCTCAGCTTTCATTTTTTAAGGTGTTTCAACCTGTAAGCTAAGGTAGTCTTGACTTGAAAATGTATGCTCTACATCAGGTGCAGCAGGAAAGTAGCTACTGAGTGCAATTTTTAATGTGTACTTGTAGCCTACATTTTTCTGCTACTCCTCATAATTAAAGGATTAACATGGACAATGGAATATAAGCAACTTTTTGAAAAGTTGCTTAAATGTGAATAATTCAAACAGGTAACAGAATTTTGCTTAACTTAAGGATCAGGTCACTTTGGAGCAGTTTTTAATACATTTTTAGTGCAGAGTACATATCACAACCTGACGATTTTGAGTCAGGAATATGGGATACTTAAAATTTGCATTTACAGTATGCCCTATCACAAAGGCTCAGTGATAATGACAGAGTAAAAACATTTTTTGCTCTATAAGACTCACCTTTTCCCTCCTAAAAAGTAAGGGGAAATGTGTGTGCGTCTTATGGAGCGAATGCAGGCTGCGCAGCTATCCCAGAAGCCAGAACAGCAAGAGGGATTGCTGCTTTCACTGCGCAGCGATCCCTCTTGCTGTTCTGGCTTCTGAGATTCAGATTTTTTTTTCTTGTTTTCCTCCTACAAAAACTAGGTGCGTCTTGTGGTCTGATGCGTCTTATAGAGCGAAAAATACGATACATATTTTTTCCTAAATTAATTGGAATCATCCAAATGCAGAAAACCATTGTTTGAAGTCTTACTATTTTGTAGACAAATCTCCCTTTCTTTAGCTCAGACCTTTTACTCAAAATTTTGGGTACAGTAGTCACTAAGGGAAGAAGTTCCATTAATTAGTGTCATCTTGCCACCTGGGAATCAGAGGCGGAGCTGCTCCAGCACCCGGAGTGGCGCACATGCTGGCTAGCTTCCGGCGGGGGTAGGACGAGCGTCCCGGGGGCGCTGCCCATGGCGAGCATCCCAGATGGGCAGGGTGGCAATGTCAACCCCCCCCCCCCACCAGGGATGACACCCAGGGCGGCATCCCTGATGGGGGGGGGTTGTCAGATGGCCCCCATTTTGATAAAGATCATGGACTTACATGTGCCTGGATGAAGCTTACTGGTTCAGTTGGGTCTCTGACTCTAATGGTTAGTATTAGGGTGAAGCAAGTTAGCTTTGTTATTTTCTGTTTTGTACTCATTTCCACTTTTAGTCTTTTTCTTAACTGTCTTTTTATTGGTAAATGGTTCTTATATCTATGCTTATAACCTCCTTAATAAAGTATCACATTTATTCTGGTGCAGTTTTGGTCCTAAATCTGATGCCTGGGTGCTTGGTGTACTGGGTAATTTGTGGGTTTGGAGCTCAAAAGACAGAGAGTGGACTGTTCAACTCGGGGCTTTGTGAATCCGAAGGATGTCCAGAAACAGCCTGAGTTTCCACTGGCCCAGGATGAGGGACTAACAGGGTCTGGATACAACACTTCTTGAAGGGGGTTTTTATATGTTGACAACACTGGGATGAGAAGCCTTTATCAATGGCAGTAAAGTATTTCTGAAAACAATACCATTTGCCATTTACACAGAAACTGTGACCAGTACTAGCCTGTTACGATTGGCTGCCAACTGATTTAAAATGCACCCTTTCAAGTAAAATGGAAGGATAAGGGTCTAGACTATCTATAAAATAATGTGCAGTTTCTAGACCAATATTCTTAGAGGATTTGTTGTGTGTATTTCATAATAAAACATATTTTATATAACAACAACAACAACCAGGACAACAACAACAGAGCAATGTTAACTTGGAAAGCAGACTGCAAACTATTAAAGACATTTTCTGAGCACTCTTCAAAGAAGGAATCTGTCCAGATCTCATGCAAGCTAGTTTCAATACTCTAACATTAATTTATGTACATATATATTAATGAAGAGGACATGTTAATCCCCCAGTGTCTATATCTGTGAGGCATCTTAGCTCTTACTTCCTTCACTGTCACTCTTGTGTAAGTAACATACTGTGGCAACATATGAATAGTTCATAGTTCCAGCAATGAATGAATGAATGATGGCTTAAACCCTAAGTAGCAATTAAGGGTTCTGTTTCTTTACTGATCAGCTGCTGCATAGTTAGAGCAAACAAGTGTGTTTCCTGATATGCACAGTTGTCAGTTAGCGTGTGTGTGAGAGTGGGGAATCATCAGCCAAAGATATTTCCAGTTATATCTACAAGCTCCATTTCTTGTGGGTGATTATTCTAGTGAAGAAACACATTACAAGCCAAAGGCATGGAAGAGATGAGAAAGGACGTAGGGAGAGAGGGATGTATCACAGGCAAATAATGTTCTATACAGAGACTCAAAACATTTCCACTTCCACTTCTTCAAAACCGAGGCACTAACATATGGAAACACCTTGAGGCACACTAGCAGGTTGATTTTGCTTCCTATGACTTGGTTGAATGTAGACTGGCCTCTGGGTAAATTATGATGAAACCCTCAGATGAGTAAACATTTCTTTTTCTCATATACTTTTCAAGTTTTTCATAGATGTTAGTTACATAAAAATGAAAACACTGCGTGTTTTTTCAAAATGATCTAGGAGAGACTTCAGTGAAACTATTATAAGCAGTTCTAGACTGAGGACCAGAATATTTGTGGGTATTAATCAATGAATAGATAGCGTGTGTGTGTCAGAATTAGAAAAATTTCAGGTACCTGATTTCTTAGGTTCCTAAAACTCATTGTGCTCTTGGTAAATGATTTTTCTAGCCTTGGTCAAATTAAAAATGGACTGAAACTTATCACAGGAAAAGGTTCAGCCAAATTTTAAAGAGAATAAATTTTGCCCACAATTACTCTCAGAATGATACCACATGATAATATACCATTGCTCAAAGGGCATTGTGAGCGAAATAAAATGGTGGCAACCAAAAGCAAGATTTTGCTTATGAATGAAAGCAGAACTATTTTTTTTAGAAATAATATCTTCAATAAAATATATGTTCTTTTTCTATCCCCCTCCAATTTAACTTCATACAATTTCAAGTTGGACCAATTAGATTGGAATTCTATCAATTTAGATAAAAGCAGATACTACTCAGTCAAACTGCAAATGAGAGACAACTGAACATATTCAAAATCACTTTCATTTCAAATAGCACTTTATGTACAGAAGAGTAAATAAATATTATAAAAATAATAAATATTAGAGTTAACCAGATTAATGATTATAAATCAACAAGATAATGCTGTTTTTACAGTAATTTTTTTCTTACACTTTTTATTATACAAATAAAATAATGTACACAATTTATTGGAGGGATCTAGAAGATATTAAATAAGCAGCAGACAATTCTACTCTTTTGTGAGAATATAATAGCCTGCTAATGACCCATTTAGTCCAGCATACTGTGCTCAAAGTGGCCGACAAGATGCCTGAATGCAACACCACTCTCCTTTCCAGCTGTTTCCAGCCACTGGCATTTAGAATACCGTATTTTTCGCTCTATAGAACACACTTTTCCCCCTCCAAAAATTAAGGGGAAATGTGTGTGCGTCCTATAGAGCGAATGCAGGCTGCGCGGCTAAGCCCAAAGCCAGAACAGGGAGATGGAGCGCTGCACAGAATAAGATTTTTTTTCTTGATTCCCCCCCCCCCCTAAAAACTAGGTGCGCCCTATGGTCCGGTGCGCCTTATGGAGCGAAAAATATGGTAATACTGCCTCCAATAGTGGAGGAATAGACAATGAACTGGTCAGTTTGGCTGATCATGCCAAAATATTGGACTCACATAGTCCATTTCCTCCTCCTCTTCATGCTCCCTTGTTAGCACAATGAACAGTTAGTCATGACATCCAAACTGGCAACCTATGGATT